>NC_080391.1:5462140-5545036 GCF_028751815.1 Salvia miltiorrhiza
ACCCTAGATGAATAATCTAAACTCTAAATGGAACATCTAAACCCTGCGGGGAAGTGTTTAAAATGGTCCCCTTTTGGCACTTATGTATTAATAGTGCCATAAGTGTCATACGTGCAGCACAACTACAGAAACAACATCAATAGAATGAAGAAATCATGATGTGAAGAAGATGAAGCACATATGAATCAAACAAACAAAATCTCGTATCAAAACTCGCCGGATCACTGCAAATTCGTCAAAAGCGACGAGAGAGAGAGAGAGAGAGAGACGAGAATAGCCTCTCTTCGTCGACAGGGGCGAGAGAGAGAGAGAGGAAGATAGGAGAATCACGCGTAAAGTGGCTACGAAATTGGAATCAGTGTGAGAAAGGGGGAGAATCAGCTCTTCATTGACGGCAACGAGAGAGAGAGATAGGGGGTTGGATTGGATCCGATGGGTAAAAGGAGATGGCTGGGCTGGATCACACGGGTAAAAAAGGTATAATAGGCATACCGCCTAATTAATGGCCATATTTTATTATTTTAAGATTAGGGGCCAAAATTTAATTTTGGTTCTTCATTATGGCCAGCAGGATAGATTGTTTCTTTAAATATGGACTTTTGATGATACAGTAATAATATAATTTGGACTTTTAAGATTTCAAAATATATTTATCTGTCGTTCTCGACTTTATTGAAATAGTGACGGGGACATCCAATGCTAACCTAACCAAACCAAATAAAGCAGGCAACAAGTGAAAGACAAAGAGAAGTTGGCATCAAATAAATGTATACTCTTTCTCATCATAGCTGATCTGGTGTAGGAAGAGTGATATTCTTGAACGATGTGAAGCCACCATCTACAACAAGATTATGCCCACTAACAAACTTTGCATCATCAGATGCAAGAAACACAGCAGCATTTGCAATGTCACCAGGCTCACAAACAGCTCCTTTCAGCACACTGAAATCATGCACCATCTTCACCAGCCTATGAGGATCGACCTCCGGGTAGTACTTCTTTATCTCGTCCATCACAAACGGGGTCGGGATGGCCATCGGGGATATGCAGTTGACACGAATCCCGTGCCTGCACAGCTCCGATGCAACTGATCTCACGATCCCTATCACGCCACTCTTGGACACAGAGTAAGTGTGTTGTGCTAGTCCTCCCATTAGGCCTGTCACACTGGCTGTGCAGAGGATAACCCCTCTTTCCCTCGGGATCATGACACGGGCCCCGTGCTTGATCCCAGACACCACACCCCGGACATTGATCGCCATGACTCTGTCGAAGGAGGCCAAGTCAAGGTCCACTATGCTTGGGGGGGTATGACAGGCAATGCCTGCATTGTTGTACATGATGTCGAGGTGGCCGAACTTGGACACGGTGAAGTCCACAGCGTCTGAAACGTCCGATTCTTTGGTGACGTCGCATGCAACGAAGGCAGCATTCTGACCGAGCTCCAGGGTCGTGTGGTGGCCCTCATCTTTCTGGATGTCGGCTAGCACTACTTTGGCACCATTGTTGATGAATTTGGTTGCTGTTTCTTTGCCTATACCACTTGCTGCCCCTGTAATTAGAGCTACCTTGCCTTCCAGTTTGCTGAAAAATCAAATCAGCCATTTGATTTTTGCAGAAATCAAATTAGCCCTTGGGCCATAAATTTACTTATTTACATGAAATTGCTTGCAGCTCAAAATAGGAATAAATATATTAAAATCTAAAAATGTGAATGACATTTAGTTCAAAAGCAGTCAGCCCAAGATCGTTTCCGAAAAGATCAATTCTTCGGACTGAAAAATTTGCCCTTTTTTATAGTTTAAAACAATTTAATAGGGAAGACATGATTAGGTTTGAAATTTCAAATGACCTCAACTATTAGTTGAAGTTAAGTACCAGCTCTCTCCTAATGTAATGAGTTGTCTTCTTTACTATGTACAACGCTAAAGATTATGACAATAAATTAGTTTAATGAAATAATTGAAGAGAAAACCTGTAAAAAGAATAGAGCAACTTTACCTTGTTGTGTCTTGAGAAAGCCATCTCCGAGTCAGCAAAACTCTTGCACCGGACAACTTTCTGAGCCGCAATTTTAATAAGAAAATACCAAATGATCCCAAAAATCAGAATTATTATTGGAGAAAAAACCCAAATGCAAGATTATTCACTGCAAATTAAACTGTCAAATCAACAAGGACGAAAATTAAGAAGCAGCAGCACGAGAATAGAAGGAATTTTAAGCATGAGAGAGAGAGAGAAAGAAAGAAAGCGACCTGAATGGAGTTCTCAACATTCTGTGCAAACGAGATGATGAATGAAAACAAGAGAGCAAGTCAGGATTTGGCTCCCAATAAAAAGAAGAGCAAGTCAGAAACGTCAGCGATTTAATGACTCAAATGCATCTTGCAAGTTGCAAATTTAATACACAAAGAAGAATCTTTTATGCGTCTGAATGGTTTGATTTTTTTATATTTAACTTTTGAATTTTTGTTTTGGGCATTGCGATTCTTTGTTTTACAACTTCAAATTTGGATTATTCTGGTTTTGCAAATTTAATACAGCTAAATTCACCCAGTGGTCCCAGTATACTGTTTCTGCAGTGAAGACTCGTTTATTAGCAGTAGGGCTGTCAAACCTTGTGGCCCGGCCCGGCCCAAAATTTCAGTGGGCCTCGAAAGATGAAGCCCAGCCCGGCCCTATACGGGCCGCCGGGCGGGTCGGGCTAAAATGGCCAAAATTGATAAATTAATATATAATTTTTTTTTACTTCCAAAAATTGATAAATTAAATTAAATTTAAAGAATAAAAGTTGAAGACAAATACATTGAAACAAAAAGGGTTTAAAGTAGCAACTGCAAACTATATCTACATACAGAAACGATCACCTACCCACTGTGGGCATGCATAACGTGCCCACCATGATGTGGCAATTATAATTATGGTAAGATAATTTTAATTAAAGTAAGATTTATTAATTCTCTTTTCTAATTAAAATTATCACATCAATGGTGGGCACGTTATGCTTGCCCACGGTGGGTAGGTGATCGGTTCTGTATCTACATATCTAAATTATGTAAATTAATAAAAGTGAATGTAAACAGTATGACCCCCTAAAAAAATGCAAACAATATCACAATTGACAACCTTTTCCCCTGTAAACAATATATATTCGGAATTCTAAAAAACAAAAGCATATATATTCGGCATTCTCAAAACAAAAAAATTCATCACACCATATTCATCACATCAAAATTCATCACAAATCCACAAAAAAAAAAAAAAAAAACATTAGTTTAGTTTCAATTAGATGTTGATTGCTAAATTAGAAATAATTTAAACGTGATTCAATTCAAAATAAATGATAGTTATTTACTTATTTTATTAAAAAAGTTGCCTAAAGGCCTATTTTACTACCGGGCCTATCTAGCCCAAAAGCTCGGCGGGCTTTTCGGCCCACGGGCCGCATAGATCGGGCCAGATAGGCTCAGTTTTTTTTTTTTGCCTTAAAAATCCTAGCCCAGCCCAGTCAAAACTACGGGCGGGCTGATCGGGCCAGGCCACTTTTGGCTCATTTTGACAACTCTAATTAGCAGTGTTGGAGAGAATTCATTATTTCGTAAAACTATTCAAATTATATATAAATAATTTTTAAATTATTGTTAATATAATTTTAAAATATAAGTAATGTTGAAATTGTCATTTATCCAAAAACATTAAATCTCGCACACAAGAAAAGTAAGTATATGTGCAGATACAGTATCATAGACTGTACTAAAACAATGGAGACCAGTACGTCAAGAATAGTTACCCAATTCGGTCATAAAACACCTACGGTGCCTCGCTCAAGGTAAACGATCCGCTAAATGAATTTAAGATATACACGAATTTACACAGCAAGACTCAATCTTACTAAAACAAATAAGAAAATCAAAACTTAAGAAAGCTCAAAATCTGCACTATATAATTTCAAGCTAAAAATCTGAACATATAATTTCAAGCTTAAATTCAAACATATATTTTTTTTACAATTTTTTACCATTCAATTATAAATCAAGGAACATATAATTTCAAGCCGAAAATCTAGCCCTAGATCAAATCTGAACTCAAGTAATGTAAATTCAAGCAAAATGTAAAATCTAAACGCTAGAAATGTGATAAAATCTGAGCATATAATTTTGAGCCCTAGGTAATTAACGTTTTACCTTAATTTGTGAACTGGAGGCTGGAATCGTGGAGGCGGTGAGTGTGACGATCGTCAGCGATAGGAAGTCGCTGCCAAAAGGATGGAGTTATCTGGACTCTAGAGAGCGGCGAGAAGATGAGGGCTACCGGAGGCTGTTGTGCTTTGCTCGCGTGAGGCTGCGGCGAGCACCGGTGGCTGGTCAGGCGTGAGGCGTCGAGTTTGTGAGAAATGAAGAAGAGAGACGACAGGCAGATTAACAGGGAGGGAAGGGTAGTAGAGTTTCTGGGTTTGCCAAATGAATTGAGATTAACTATTACGCTTTAAAAATTATTCTATTATAAAAATAAAAAATAAATATATAATTTACCTATATCGGGTTCAACCGATTCAAGCGGGTTTTGACCCGGACCGATCCGATGATTGTTCGGTCCTACATATCTATCCCAACCCAGACCATATCTCTTATAGAATGGACCGACCTGTCCCGAACCCGTTGGTATGGGTCGATTTTGTAGTTACGGATCAGGGTTTCCCACCTTAAATGTCTGTTATGAAGGATTTGACTGACAATATAACACGTCACACCAGATCATGATTGAGCTATTAAAGAAGAGATTTGATGATAAAATTGATATTATTAATTAAATTGAGTTTTATATAAAAGAAAGAAGAAAAAAAAGCCCTTGAAAACACAAGAACGCAGACTAGGGACCGAAACTCAAAGACGAGCTCATCAAACAACAGAAAACAAAAGGCGAATCAGCAAAAACGCCCTAAAAAGCTTCGCTAAAGACCCATTCGCACAAACACCTAACAATAAAGAAAACCTATGTTGGTGTGGAAGTCGTCCAAATTCATTTCATCCGATCAACGGTCGTTGGCGATATTATTCATAGCACACAAACTAGCTAGCATTTCTTCTATGATCAACAACAAACTTCATCGCTTATATCCCATTTCCTCCACATTTCTGAGGCGACCTTTGATGCTATCTTCCGGAGCTTGTGGTACGCGCGGACGCTCCATACCCTTAGGAGGATGGCCTCGTCCACGCTTAGGCGGCGCTTGATCAACGAGCAGTTTCATCCCCTGACTAACATGCTTCTCTAACCTACTAATACGACTAGCAATATCCTCCGGAGTAGGAGTGGATGAATAATTTCTACTCTCATGCGAGATACCCCGCTTTTATCGATGTTGTGCGGAGAAACCCGACCCGCAGAACCAGCCTCAATTTCCCTCTCCATGCCCGACCGAGTTGCTAAAAACGTTGGGCCAACTGCCGTGTCTGTGAACTGAATGGTCTGACCAAGAGTCGCACCCGCCTCGGCAGGCTGCCTCATGGTCACCATTTGCTGCCTAGACTTCGCAGCAGTCTGCGGTGAAAACCAATCCGCAGAACTGGCCGCGATCTCCATCTCCGCATCCAGCCGAGCTGTTGAACTCATCAGACCAGTAGCCATGGTCGTGGGCATAGCCTGACCAAAGGTCACTGCCTCAGCAGGCTGCCTCAGCTCCTCCCTTTGTGGTTGTGTCCGCGCTGTCGGGCTTGCAACCGAGCGCGGACGCAACCGCGCTACTGTTCGCCATGATCCCCTCATCTATGTAGCTGTCAGAATTCTCCACACGGTCCACATGTTCTCTTTCAACATATTCACCATCGTTAGTTTCTAGAACCGCAAAGCCATTACCGATCTGCGGCCCTATATTCTGCCTCGTTTTCTTAGGTTTCCAATTATTCCAGGGTTTCACCCGCGTGAACACATCATCCCGTTTGGGATTCTCATGGGAAACGTCCCTAGCAGTCTGCACGTATGATATAAATAGGACAAATATGCTAAATTTTGATAATTGAACTATATCATTGTAACAATCTGTATTTATAAATTTAAATGAGATCAGACAACTAATTGAATTTAGGATGAGTACATGTATATAGATAATAGTCAGGTTCGAACATTTATCAACACGTCTATATGAAATTTTCTTTATTGTTGAATCTTTTCTTATGATATACTTCATCCGTCCCATTTATATTGGCTCACTTGCTATTTTGGGATGTCCCAATTGTATTGACCCATTTCTTAAAATAGCAAAAATAAGGACTCATAAGTGGACAAAAGTAAAACACTCTCATCGTGATAAAAGAAAATCTTATTGTACCAACTATATAGTACAAGTCTAGGCATTGAGATGATGTTCTACTTTCATGCTAAAAATCTAATTGACAATCACCGAGATCTTAGTCATGTGGGCTGGCCAGACCCAGCATAACGAATCTCTCAGTCAAATGGGAGCTTGCCCCCAATCATGTCAACTTCTTATCTCTTATAAGGCTCTAAGTCAACTTCTAACTTAAAGCACTTACTTCTAAGTACTCCAATCATAAATCATTGATACTATGAAAGTCCATTCTATGCCGTTCTAGCGAAGCTATCACGACCTACATCATAATCATAAGCAACATAAGTTCTTATATAAGAAACTTAATCTTACCGCTATTGAAATAGCTCAAGTAAATCCTTAGTCTTAAGGCAATGCCTCTATGTTGTATCATCACTATGTTAAATATTTCTATCTTACCAATCTTTACTTAAATCGATCAAGCGGTGCTATCACGACTAACATTCTCAAAGCATTCTTGGGTGATACTCAAACGGTTTGTAAGAGGACCCATCAGTCTAATCGTATAAGCATGAACCTAAAACGATAACATAAAACTTTCTCATTCATACATACTTCTGTTTCTTTTGAAACCTTAAACATATATAGACATTTGAAGTTCTTTTCATGAAAACTTTGCTTGTGCCGGAAAGATTCAAGGAATCCAACTCGACCATATATTCACTTATTCGCTAAGGGCTCGGGTAGTCCCAAACACGAAATAACATTCATTGAGTCGCTATGGGTTCGGGTAGTCCCAAACACGATACTATCGTTAAGGGTTCGGGTAGTCCCTAACACGATATAACATTCATTGAGTCGTTATGGGTTCGAGCAGTCCCAAATACGACTTTAACTTATCTGATCGTTAAGGGCTCGGGTTGTCCCAAACACGATACTGAGCTAGGTTATATGAGTCGGAGACCCAAAATAACAATATGAAAGCAATTAGCACTTCATAACATATATCATATGGAAAGCGGTAAGCAATTCACAAAGCATCATAAACATAAGGAGCACATTTTCCTGAAAACTTTCATAACTTTGAATGTATATATATATATATATATATTGAAACTTTTATCGTACCTTGATTGCGGCAGTGTGACGGCGGGCTGAGGGCTATTAATATTCTTACAAGTCTAGAGATACTATTCAAGACTCAACATCAAAAAGCTTTTGGTAATCAGAGACATGAAAGAAAACCTATAGTCTGATACCATTCTGTCACACTCCAATTCTTGAAAGAATAAATTAAATCGAGGTGCGAATAATTCATAGAAATGAACAAGGGAAAATCCTTGTTGAAACCCAAATAATGAGATAAAAAGACAGGCTAGGCCCCTTTGGATCACAAGTTTTGTTTCATGCTTCTGACAACCGACATTCATCAGCATAAATCTAGGAGCTAATATTCTAAGCTCGATCAGAGTTGTCATTCGAAATGTAACGTGAGAGTCTTGAATTGAGAAATTAAAAGACAAGACATTATCTATGCTACATCGAAAGTCTTAAAAGGAAGTTGAACCCTAGCCTCAATTCAGTCCCGTCAGCACTAGCCAGCCAACCTGAAAACATTTGAAAGTATTTTTGGGCTAAGTACTAATGTACTTAGTGGGCATGCATTTTCTGAAACATTTCATATTTTCGTAAAGACAGTTTATCCAATTACACTGACATAACTTAGAAGGTTTTAAAATGAAATAACTTCTAAGCATGTTAAAATATTTTCTTTAACTTGTGCGCACATGTCACACTCCCTTTCTGTTACTCGCTGTGATCCCGGACCTTTTAACCATTGTCGGATCCATTTCTTCCATTTATTTGAACTAAGGGCGTAACCCAAACAAGTTTCATTTGACCTCGAGACGCTACCCAGGTAGACCTTACATTATGGAGATCAACCTACCAAGTCAGCTAACGAGTATACACAATTCTCAAATAACGTGTTAGGCCATAAGAGAATATCAATTAATTCGTTGTGGCGAGCCTTAAATAGAGTAGAGTGCACATAAACATTTTATTGGTTAAACAGTTTGCATTTCATTAAATAAATAATTTGAAATTTATTGAAACATTTAGATATTAATAACTCAATCATACTTTATACATTTGGAAAGTAAGCCCACCTAGATAGGCAAAACCTGAAGATCATTCACATATAAACATGTCTTGGGAAAGCAGCGCTAATCCCCTTGGACCACAAAGCCTACAAGAAATTCTATTCTTAATAGATCTTGTGAAACTAACTTAATATCTTAGTGAGTTTGCTAAACAGTCCATGCTATTAATAATTAATGAAGCCCAATAACCAGAACCAATTTAATCATGAATACTTTCATTTGCAGAATATATAATGCAAATAATTTCGTGCTCAACTCATATAGTGAGTAATCATATTTAATATATACACATAATAATAATATAATATTATTATGCAAATTAGTCTGTTAAATAATTTAATCAAACTAATTATTAGTCTAATTAAATAAAATAGGGAAGCCATTTAAATAGATGAAATGGAGCCCATGCTTAAATAAATAACAGCCCATACCAATTAAAAGATGAGGCCCAACTCAATAAAATAGGAATGGCCCAGACTGAATAAAATAAATCGGGCCCATCTAAATAAAATCGGCCCAGCTCAATTAGGCCCAACCCTAGTAGCCCAAAACCCTCTCGAAGCCGCACATAAACACAAACTCACGCTGCATCCTCTCCTTCTTCCTCTCTTCCGGCAGCCGCCTCTCTATTTCCGGCGACAGCAACGGCGATAAGCCGCTGACACTCCCGGCTCTCCCCTCTCTCCTTTACCTCAATCACAGCCGCCCACCTCCCTCACTCCACCGAACCCAGCGGAAACAGTATACAGTCGCCGCGCCCTTCTCCGTGAAGAGCCGACGATCGGCCCCTCTCCCTCGCCCCATCTTCTTCTCCCTCGTTTGCCTACAACATAAGTCAGCGGCCGCAGCAGCAAAACCGACCACCGCCGCTCAATTCTCCAGACCTCTAGTTGACTCTCCTGCTCGATTCCCGGCGACCGCAGCTCCTTCCACGGCCGCCGCCCTCAACCACTCTCACCCTCGACCTATCCTCTGAAACTCCGACGACAACAACGACTCCTCTCTCCAAATCCGACTTCTTTCCCCAAATTCCCAAACCAGATGCTTCCGGCGAGCAGCAGCGAAAGCCGCCGCCGACCGTGCCACCGGTCTCCCTCTCCGCCTTCCTCCTTTCAGATCGACGGCACCGCTAGTACCGCCCTATTCCTTGGCAACAGCGGCCGCCGTGGCCTCCGTCGCCTCCCTCCTCGAGCCCCAATTCCCGACCCCAAGGTCACCTTCTTCACTCTCCGACTCGATTCACTCACACAAGCATTACTCGACTCCACAAGCAAAACGACAACAAGGGAAATCAAGGCTTCCAAATTCTACTTCTATTTCTTTTCAGTGAAGCCATATTCTACTTATATATGTATACATGCTGTTCTTTGTGAAATACACATATGATTGTATATGCAGATGCCTTGATGAGATATTGAATGTGTATGCCTTGTTCATGTGGTGAGTTGAAACTTCTCAGATATGAAACAATTGGTTGTTTAAAACATACTGTAAAAATGAAATCGGCGAGATGGAAGCTTAAGGTGTTTTGATTAAGTTGAGCTGCTGAAAACCTGAATGTTTTGGCTTTAAGGAAATTGACATATTAATTGAGTTGAAGAATGAAACCTTTTATGAAAAGATCCCGCTGTTGTTAATTTGATGGACGATCCCAGCTGATGAAATTCTTGGGGGCGAGAGAAAACTTATGAATTGATAGAAGTATGGGAATAAAGGGCATGGTATAAAGTGGTAGATGGTGGCCGACATGATACATGTGCATTGGTCATGATGAAAGTATGATTGTGGTAGGTGTGGAATCATGGTTGATTGATTGTAGGTATTATAAAAGCAATAAATTTATGCACGTTGTCGCCACCCTGCACCCACACACTAATATAACAAGGATAATTTTGATTTATTTAATTTATTTTTTTAAATAAAAATAGGATTTAGTTATTTTATTATATTCTCTATATTGTACTTATTTTTTAAAAAAAATTTTTGCACTTTTTATTTTTAATTTATTTTTTAATAAAAATAAAAAAGTTACCAAAAAATTGCAAAAAAATTACTATAATGTAGAGAATATGATAAAATGACTAAATCTTATTTTTATTTTAAAAAATAAGTTAAATAAATTAAATTATTTTCTACTTAAGTAAATTGTGGGCAACCACAATGTGGCTGTTTAGCATTACTCATAAATTTATGCAGCCACATTATGGCCATCCACACACTAGTATAATAAGAAAAATCTAGATTTATTTAATTTATTTTTTAAAATAAAAATAGGATTTAGTTATTTTACTATATTCTCTACATTGTACTTATTTTTTTAAATTTTTTAAATTTTTTATTTTTTAATAAAAATAAAAATAATTACAGTGTAGAGACTATGATAAGATAACTAAATTTTATTTTTATTTTTAAAAATAAGTTAAATGAATTAAATTATTTTTTATTTAGGTAAATTGTGGGTGGCCACAATGTGGCTGTTTAGCATTGCTCTTATAAAAGTGTGTAAGATGACACTATGATAAAAATAGTAATAAAAACTTTTGAGTGTAAATAAATTGAGGTGATGATTTGACAATTAAAAACTTCACGCTTGAATTATCGAAACTTCAGGGTTCGTTAAATATATAGCTCATGTAAATGCTTAATGCTCAAATATTTAATTTAAATAAATATGCAATGCATAAAAATTTAAATAAATAAATTTACAAATACTTTTGTAAATCATTTTTGTGTGAATTAAAAATAAATTTATTTTCTTTTATCCAGCATGAATCATCTTACTTTCTAAGTTTAAAATTATTCTAAACTTAGCTCGGGAAAACGGGGAATTATAGGTCCAATTTTAATAAACATGTTCAACGAAATTCTTCTATGTTTTTTTAATCTTTATTGGGACGCATACGTGCATAACCAATTATTGTAACAAATTTTATTTATAAACTTAAACAAATTCGGGTATTTAACGTGTAATACTATATGAGTTTGGAACGAAAATGCATAATAAAATAACTTTTTTAAGGGTTTGTGATGAAGACGGAGGTATAAATAAATGTTTTAAACATTTGTGTTTAAAGAAAATTAAAGAAACATGCTCTTTAATCTAATTATTTGTAATATCCGTCAATTTTACCCATCGTATACATACATATAAATATGTACATTATATATATATTATATAGAGAGGATTTTTTTTAAAACCTTTATAAAAGGAGGATTTCATATTTCTTTAAAGGATAACATTTTTTCGATACTTTTAATAATATGTATATTATTATTTTTCCATTATTTATAAACCATGAAGGTTGTTTTCCATAATTTCGTGTAACGTTTGTCGAGATTTCTCGCGTATACATATATACGTCTTCATGCAGTACATGAGATTATTATATTTATGATATATTAATGAGACTATTGTGTAAACATTTGATCATATATATATGCATGTATATATCGAGACATCATGCATAATTATGATGATATTAAATCATTTTTCAACCATCGATGAGAAAAGAATTATATGCCTGTGATATGACGAGACGAGTCTCTGGAAAAGGTTATTAATCGCATAAGTATGTACTCGCTCGTTTTATGAAGCAATTGTGATTATTGAAATTGGTGTGAGAAGTGAATATTTGCAAGAATGCTAATTTCTTGCATAAAGTATTATTTATATAATCGTATCGGTGATTTAATTATTTTCAGACGTGAGAATTTTTATCGCTTAATAATTAAGCGATCGTACACACACACACACATATATATATTCCATATCGTTAATTTAATTATTTTGAATATCAATAATGATTGTTGTTTAATATATATATATATATATATATATATATATAGGTGATTGATAAAGCATGATATCAACACCTAAACTAGAAAGCAATAAACAAGACATTATTTACCTGGTTCGGTCATCAAGACCTACGTCCACGGGAGTTCTTCGATTTTCACTATACTTCGAGAGAGTTACATGCTACAAGCTGAGTAGTTAGAATGCCCTCCTTTTGCTAATGCTAAACCTCCTATTTATAGATAACTAATTGGGCCTAACCCTAAAGCCCACGAAACAAAGAAGTGAAGCCCAACTCGGTGGCAAAGCTGGGCTCTCGGCAAGACTGGCTATGGTAGTGCTATACTCTGGCAGAGCTGGTAGCAGTGCACTCTGGTAGATCTGTCTTTGGTAGGTCTGGCTCTGGAAGCGCTGCACTCTGTCAGGTCTGGCTCTGGAAGCTCCGCACTCTGGCAGGTCTAGCTCTGGAGGCTCTGCACTTTGGCAGGTCTGGCTCTGGAAGCTCCGCACTCTGGCAGGTCTGGCTCTGGAAGCTCCGCACTTTGGCAGGCTGCGCTCTGGAGGCTCTGCACTCTGGCAGGCTGCGTCTCTGGCAAGTCTGGCTCTGGTAGCGCTGCACTCTGGCAGTGCTGGTCTCTGCTAGCTCTGTCTCTGGCAGGCTGCGTCTCTGGCAAGTCTGGCTCTGGTAGTGCTGCACTCTGGCAGGTTGTCTTTGGTTAGTTTATTTAATAATAATAACAATAATTAGGTAAAATGTCCATGTATTGCTAAGCACAGCGCTGATGAGTATTACAGTCCTCATCAATTAGGGCATAGAATGCTTTATATGATAACTTAGGGCATTTTTACAAAAAAAATTAAGGAAGTGGGCATTTTTGCCTATTAACACATAAAATGATCATCGAAGAGATCACCTATATTAAGTTGAGCCCACAAAAAAATTTACACCCCCTCAAATTACCTGCTTAAATCTAATCCTAAATTTATAAAATAGATAATGAAAAATAGGAGAGTTGCTGTGTGCAATTGTAAAATAGGGTTAAAAATAATTTAGGGAAGACTTTAGGAGTATTTTTAGGAGTAAAATTTTGAGAGATCTGCTGTGGATGCTCTTAATCTTGAGTCAATTTAAAATTGTTGACCAGTTATATTATTATTATGGGTTAATTGCATCAAAATACATGACCTTATTCCAAAATTTGGTTTTTTGACAATCTTTTTAATTGTTGCAAAATTTCAACGAGCTTTCAATTTGTTGTAATGTCCGTCCGGAGTAATTTTCCGGCCAAATTAAATCTAAGTTGACAGCCGAAATGCTAACGTGGCATCAGAAATGTCAAATCACACCCACCCTCCCCCCCACGTCACCCTCTCTCTCTCTTCCCCCTACGCAGACCCCTCCCCCTCCTCCACCCCGGCGTCGCCGCGTCTTCTCCAACCGGTGAACCCTCCCCCTCCTCCACCGCCGCTTCCTCCAGCCGGCGAACAGGCGAGAGAGATCTCGAGAAGGGCATCGAAGCAGAGCACTTATGGCCGTCTCCGTCGCCGCGTGCACCGGCGTTGGTGATGCCAAACTCCAGCAAAGACGGGGAGGGGGGGAAGAGGGGTGGGGGAAAAGAGAGAATGACGTGGGAGGGGAAGCGGCGCCGCCGCCCTCAACAAATCCTCGCTAATCCTCTCTCTCTCTTCGAACAGAACCGCACACAAACACCCACATCTCATCTCTCCACTCCCATCCGTCCTTGCATGGGTAGCAGCGGCACCACCGCCGCCGAGCTCAGCCTCCCTCATCCTTTTGACTCTATCTCTCTATCATCAGCCGTCACCGCTCGTATTTCAAGCGGCAGCGATGCCCTCTGTAAATCCTAGGTTCCAAAATTTAACCTCCTTATGGCTGGGGATATGGGGAAGGGACTCCACGCGGTTGTGGCAACGAATCTGGGCGGATCTTTCAACCACCGCCGAGCCCATCGCCTTCAACCGTGGGTTTTCACCCGTCGCCTGAAAATCGGCCGCCTGAGAGAGAGGGTGAGAGCCGAGGGGAAAGGGGGATGGGGAAGAGAGAGAGAGAGAGAGAGAGAGAGAGAGGGGTGACGTGGGTGTGCGCAGGGGGAATAGAGAGAGAGGGTGACGTGGGTGGGGGAGGTGGGTGTGATTTGACATTTCTAATGCCACGTTGGCATTCCGGCTGCCAACTCAGATTTAGTTTGGCCAAAAAATTACTCCGGATGGACATTGCAACAAATTGAAAGCTCGTTGAAATTTTTGCAATAATTAAAAAGATTGTCAAAAAACCAAATTTTGGAATAAGGTCAAGTATTTTAATGTTATTATTATTATTATTATTATTATTATTATTATTATTATTATTATTATTATTATTATTATTATTATTATTGATGTTATTGTTCCTGTAGAAAAAAAAAATCATTGAGGTACAAAATTGCGCAAAAATAATCTGCTCAAGTTGTCTTCCATATGATTCCAAAGCTGTCATATTGGAGTTGATTTCCAGTTTCATATTTCGTTTACTCTGTGAAAGTCTCTCCCATACACGCTGTTATACCAATAATTGATTTAATGAATAATACTAGTAAAAGACAAAAACGGAATTACGGAATATAACGATTGAATCATTCGGTTCTTCTTCTTCTTCTTCTTCTTCTTCTTTTTTTTTTTTTAACTTTAATTATTCATTCAGTTTTTTTATTTCTATTGATTCTGTTATCTATTTAGGCGACCAACGTGCACAATGTGTTTACGTTCAGTAATAGTTCATTATTGCTCTCTATTTATCTGAAAACCCATAACAAAGTAATTCGCATGGATGTATGGACCCTATAAAAATTAAAATAGGGGATCCTTCCTCGTGTGTGTGTGTTTTTTTTTACTTTAATAAAAAAAAGCCCTTACTACCAAGAAAAAAAAAATGTAGCACGAATCAGAAAATCCATAATGAGAAACTGCAAAGAAATTTCACGAAATTCTATTAGAACGTGTTTTATAAGGCATTTTTTGCATTCTTCGTAGAATTAGAAGGTCAACCTCCATTTTGTTATCAGAATTTGAGCATAATTGTTCACGGTAGCCCACTACAATGGGCTAGTTTCAAACTTTCAATGACTTTTGGGCCGCCAATAAATGGTCGAATTAATTTCCCCAAAATATTCCAGTTATTCAATTTCAACTATACTGTTCATATCATTCTGACATTAAATTAGTACGAGAATTAAGATCAATTATAGATTCTAGATTATTTTAAATTTTACAGTTATGATTTAATTTTTCTTTTTATATTTTTAAAGTAAAAAAATTAATTTAAAAAAATTCCAATAATTATGCCACCTTCCATTTAATTTCAATGAAAAATCGAAATTGATGTTCAATGAAAAATTTTAGTGAATAATCACATTGTTGGTTGTGAATAAATATCAATTTTCTGTGAATATATCACAGTTTCTCGTAATAACATGATAAAAATATAATGAATTTTTCCAAGTCATTTTCAATGAAATTCCCGTGAATAATACATTATTGATTGTGAATAAATATTGATTGATCATGAATAAATACAAGTTAATGGTGAATAATCACGGTTTTCGTGAATGATTATTAAGGGTTATTGGCGCATAAATACATCAAATTTGAATCAATTCTGATTTTTAACACGAACTTTAAAAAGTGTCAAAAAAATACACCAACCTATTTAATAGTAGTAATTATGACACGAATTCGATTTTCACCCAAATTAAATTGATGTGGCACAGAATGCCAATATGGACAAATCGAACGTTTACAAAAACGACATTGTGAACACGTCGCCTCAACATTGTCGTTTCTTTAAAAAAAAAAATATTCCTCTATTCAAATTGGGCAGATATCAAGGTGAGATGTCAATGTTGATATCAATTGCGAATATCTGATGACACTACTACCCAATATGGGAGGTATGAAATTATGTTCTATTTGCCGCTAATGTCATTCGAAAGATGAAAAATTTAATTATGTTTGGTCATTCGCTAAGTTAATTTTAGAGTTAGTTCATTCAAATTTCAGTGTTAATTCATCCAAGTCAACTTAATTCGGTCATAAATAGATCCAATTTGTGTTAAAATTACTCTTATCAATAAGCTGGAGTATTTTTTTTACATTTTTTAAAGTTCATGTTAAAATTCAGAATTGATCCAAACATTAATGTATTTATATGCCAATAGCCCATTATTTAATTAAGATTTACCATAATTAAAACCACTACGTTAGATGAATATGTAGGTCGCACCTCAACTGATCAGCTGCTGACGGAGGTCAAGAAAATTTGTCCCAACTTACTGATTTTGTTCCATCACTTAGAAAAGCCGCACATATCAGCTCTTACCACAATTAATCCTATCTATGTTAGATATATGGCTGTGTGGCTCAACTGACATGAATTTTGAACATTGTGTCTTGATGATCATCATATATATCATGCAGTTTGAACCACAGACAGTTGGAATGGTTACATGCATATGATAGCAAATAACACACACGCAATCACGAAAATGAAAAGAACACGAGAATTGATCAGCCAGTTCGTTTTCATGAGACTATGTCTTGGGACGAGCCAAGTCAGAGAAATCACAAGTGCACATGCAATTGACTCCAACATGTAAAATAAAAATGAGCTGATAAAATGAATAAATTGTAGACGAATAATTAAGCCTATCAAATCAAAAAATTAAAGTTACATACATACATCAATGTAGTATACGTATAAATTATAAATATATAATATACATATGAATAAATATAGAGAAGAAGGCTAAAATTAATTAACGCAGATTTTTTTTTTTTTAAGTAGTGGGAGTGGCAGAAAAATAAATGTTGGTTATGAGTGCAGGGGAGTGCAAAGCTGTTTTGTATTAATTGCGGGAGCTAATGTTGGATGTGTTGGCAATTAATAATTATGATTATTTATCCCTTAAATTGGGGAAAACATGAGTTTCAAGGACCACATTTTCATTAATTCCTTTCACGTACTAAGACCTAAGCTTTTGAGTGCAAGTCTATCGTAACGCAATCTGTTAATTTTTTTATTTACTTATATGATAATTTATTTTACGTGGCCACCCGCCCTCATCTAAAAGGTTTTTGTTTTAAGGATTGAATCATCATTAATTAATCTTGGCATGAATGAAGTTGGAAATTAAGAATGAAATCATATTTCTAATAATCTTTCTAATAATCGTATGTTTATTGAATGAAGAGTGAATTAGAAAATTATTTTATTTTAATTTATAGAACGAATATATAAATGTTTTTATAGGATCAACTTTCCTTCAAATTAGATAAAATGCAATGGAAGAGATTATCAACATATATGGCATAAAATACAACTGAAATAATGATTAAAAAAATGAACCATTTTAGTAGAAAAATAGTATAAAAAATAATATTCCTCCCGTCCAAACAAATAAACTATTTTTGTTATTTTGGGACGTCTACAAAATTAGTCTTTTTTTTATTATTTTTGGACACTTTCTACTACATGATAGACCATTTTTTCACTCACAATATAACTAGTACTTATTATTACTTTTTAAGTGGGACCATTTTCATTTACAATACTCATCGTGTTGTTTCTTTCTAAGAATATTTCCAACATTACCATTCACTTTCTTAATGATATGAGAATTGTGGAGTAGGGTTTAGAGTGTTCTAATTTTGTGGAAAGTGTTTCAATTAGTAAAACTATTGTTTGTTTTAGAGCCAATAATTAAATATAACTTAATTAAATAACATATCAGATCATGTTTAAATTAAAGCAATTAAAGCTTATTGTGAATGTCATTTAATGTTTATTTTAAAATAAGACAAACGTGTATATGTAGTATCTGCGTTCCTTATTCGGTATACAAATCATCCCACATTTATTAATAATCTTAATAATTGTGAAAAATAGACAATTAAATGGCAATGAATAAAAATGAAAAGTAGCACAAGGCTTGAGAGTTTGATATTTATTTTGATAGTCTAATTAATTAAATGACAAATGACAGCTCCCAACTAGTATCATTTATTTCTTTTGTTGTGGGTATGTCGTGTGAGATATGCAATACATAGACATTGTCTTCAATCATGGCCCAAAATCTGTTTCAAGTGGATCTGATTAGGCAGAATTTTCTTAGTTGATTTACGACTACACAATTTGCAAAATCTAATTTATGACTACACATTTCTGCAAAATCTAATTTATAGTCACATCAATGAACCGCCATATCTCAATCTCAACCAAATAATTATGCATCAGATTTTTTTTGTTTAATCAATTTTGCCATAACTCTGAAAACGTCAAAATAATAATATGAAACACATATGATGATAATGTGACATCATCTACAAAGTAAATTAGGGGGGGGCAAATTAATCATGAAAAAGATTTTTCCTAATTAAGTTACCATAGATTATAGGAGTGGTTGTACCAAACCTAATTATGTGAAGGAAAAAATGTTCCATCTAAAATTTAACAAATCCTAAAATCAAAATATTTTTCACCTTAAACAATAATCCATTATCTGCCTGTGCACAATTGTATAAATTTAGTGAATTCTAATCTCCACGTTTTAAGCACATTGCAGCAGTATTAAAGCGTGAAATCCACCTCTAATCTCACTTAACCACCCTTTGAAAATAAACACTAAGCATTAACTAGTGCTGAAATATTGTCTTGCTATATACACTTGATCAGATCTTCTATTCCATATATTTTTTTAGTGTTTTATTCGTGTCTTGCTATTATTTTTTTTGGTTTTCTTTTTCTAATGCTTCAGTTTAACTTTATTATAATTCACTAATCCAATTGTGATTTATAATTATTATTATATTACATTTACAAGTTAATTATTATTAGGATCGATTAATTAATGTTAATTGAGGCTCATATAAAAATAAATCATTATTTTATAACAAATTCTATTAAAAATTAATAGTAGCAAAATGTGAGATAATAAAATTTTCTGGAGAGAGAATCCGATCCCGATCATGTTAGGTCTAGCCTAAATAAAAAATAGTTTCTGATTAATAATATATATACATGCATGCATTACGTCCAACTAATACTCCATATAATTATATATATACATGCACACGTGATCGAACGGATAGATGAAATTCTTGCAATTGGCAATCACATATACAATATTTGTAACGATCTCCAACATGATTTTTTTAGCAAATAAAAAAAAGTTAGACATAAATCTCCAACATGAATTAATTAGTCAGAAATTTTTGAGTTTGGTTTTGATGCATAAGACACAAAAGTAACTATGAATTGATTGTCTCTTCGCGTTTCAAGTATGGTCTCTGATAAAGTTGTGGTTAAGTTGTACTCTAGCCACCTCTTCAGATTTATGCAATTATTTTGAATACTTCATCATTAATGGCCAAGGAAAGGTGGAAAAATGTGATAAACTTAATTTGACAATGCACGATTTGGAGAATTTGGAAAGCGACAAACAAGCTTATTTTTAAGGATATATCCAAATATTGCTAAGATTGTGGATGTATGAAGATTAATTCTTCGAAATAGTTACGTGCAAACTATCCTAATTCTTTTTGTTATTCATTAACAGATTGATGTTTTAGTCGAGAGAGTGTATATCATCTAGTTTGTATAATTTTGTTCTGCTTCTCTTTGTAAGGGTTGAGCACCTTTTGTACTCATCATTTATATATCTTTCTATCTTGACCTCTAAAAAAACTATGAATTGATTATCCATCGAAATTAATTTGAGACCGACATATTTAAGACTTCAACTAACTCATTGTTATTACTTATACCGTTTTGAACTCTTTAATTAAGTCATAAACATAACGTGCCTCAAAAATTGCGAGCATATATGCGCATGGGAGTGACCGGGAGAGTATAGTATTTTGGGGTGACCAAAAAAGTCTCCTAGAAAAATGGCTTCGAACAAAAAGAAAAGTGGGAGAACAAAAAATCCAAAAAAATAAAAACAAAAAATTGAAATTTAATAATGCAAGATTCATCAAAAGACACGTTCGTACCTTGGGTTTACTTCTCGAAGCAAATCAGTTCTTTTACTCGAAATATATTGACAAATGTGGTTGGTTATAAGCGAGGCTGTGAATTTCTTGGCTTTGAGAAAGTGAAGCACACCAAAAAATTTACTTTTCCGGAAGTCAAGAAAGTTAATTAATTAGGAAATGAAGATGTAGCACGGGAAAAATAACTCTCCACTATCTAATCTCGAATAACAAAATCGTCCAAATAGAATACTCCCTCCGTCCCATCCCATCCCATCCCATGATGCAAGATCAAATTCTTTTTGACACGGAAATTAAGAAATTGATATTTTGTGTGTTAAGTGTGGTAGGTGAAAAAGTGAAAATGTGAATAAATAATTTTTTTGCTATTTTTAAAAATTGGTCTTGCTTCGTGAGACAGACAAAAAAAGAAACTTGATCTTACTTCATGGGACGGAGGGAGTAACAAAATGGTTAAAATTTTCAAAGTCGAATCAATCGTGACCTTATCTCTACATTTTTTTTTATGTATTTAACTGAAAAAAGGTATATCGATTAATTTTCATACAGGCTTTTGTAGAAATGAGTAATTTATCATTTGTGAGAATCAGTGGTATAATGTACAATAATATGAATTCTGGGAATATAAAAATTGACATACTAATAATTGTTGAATTATTATTATTATTATTATTATTATATTGAAATTAATTAGTAATTATTATAAGGGTAATTTTATTCATATTATATTTTACTCATTATAGGCTTTATAGCTCACCATTAATAATAATAATAATAATAATAATAATAATAATAAAGTTACTATTTTATCTTATAACCATAGTCCCAAATTAAATTAAATTAAATTAAATATTTAATAATAACCGTTGCAGCAAGAAACACAACATTAATTCTTTTTAGTTTTACTGATACTAGGGGTGAGCAAAACCGGACCAAAACCGACGGACCGGACCGAACCGATCGATTTTTTCGGTCCGGGTCGATTTTGGTCCATGTATTGGTCCGGTCCGGTCCTATTTTCTTGGACCAAAAATATTTCGGTTCGGTCCCGGTCCCGGGGAGGCCAAAACCGACGAAAACCGGACCGAACCGAATATGTATATTTTAAATATATAATTAATATTTTTATTAATATTATTAATATTTATATTAATTTCTAATATTTTTATTAATATATTAATATTTTTATTAATTTCTAATATTTTTATTAATATTTTTATTAATTTCTAATGTTTTTATTAATATTATTAATATTTTTATTAATTTTTAATATTTTAAAAACGGTCGGTTTTGGACCGAACCGGACCGAGGACCGATGGCGGTTTCGGTCCGGTTTCGGTTCGGTCCTAAGGTTTCAGTTGGTCCGGTTCGGTCCAAATTTTTTTAAAAATTCGGTCATCGGTTTCGTCGGTCCGATCCGGTTCGGTCCGGTCCGGACCGACTGCTCACCCCTAACTGATACGCACTGTCCTAACAGGGTCATTGCTCCTGTTTGAGTCTTCTCAAGCTTCAATCTATCGACATTTGAATTATTATTAGTATTAAATGAAATGTTTTTCTCAATGGCAGAAGGCAGATCATTTTCCAATTTTAATTGACTTTGGGCAGGGCCGGCCCTTCTTCAAGATTGATGGGGCAAAGGTATAGGCCCCAAATTTAAGAAATAGTCCAATTATAATTTAATATTTAATAATTTTAAATTTATTACAACAAATATTATTTATCATTAATTTTAATAATTTATTTTCGGAATTTCAAGTGCTAAAAATGTATTATCATCTAATCGAAGTAAAGTTCTTGAGTTTGTCAAAGTTTTCTATTGTTTTTCCAACGTGTAACAATTTAATGTATTGAAAATGAGGTACTAGAGAGTAGAAACACTTGATATATATTGAATATGTTATTAATGATTTTGCTTCTCAAAATGCTAGAAGTTCTAAATTATTTTAATAATTATTTGATCATTGTTTTGTAGTTTATGGCATTTTATAATTCTTACTATTATATGCTTTTGGCTAAATTAGGATATTGCCTCTTACAATTATTTTTCGTTATTATACTCCCTCCGTCCATGAAAGAATTCCTAGGAGGGAGTAGCACGAGTTTTAAGAAAAAATATTGTTGAGTGTATTGAGAGTGGATAAAAGGTAGTTGAGTGTATTGAGAGTTGTGAAAAGATGTTATAATTAATATTGAGAGTTGTGAAAAGTGAAAAGTAAGAGGATTATAAGTGGTGGGGTATAGTCCAAAAATAGGTAGGAAGTTCTTTTGTGGACGTCCCAAAAAGGAAAGATAGGAAGTTCTTTCGTGGACGGAGGGAGTATTAAATAAAAGGCTATAATAAAATAAAATAAAGGTTATGGATTGAATAACCCTTACTATGAATGTGTGCCAACGGGCGACGTCGGCGAGTCTTTGGACAAGTCTTGCACAAAACTTTTATCACTATAACTCTAGCAAAATCAACTAGCTAGTATTAATATTCTTCTAGACATATCAAGCTCTTTTAAACTGAGAAAATTGTTTTGCTTTTCTCTGTGTGTGTGTGTGAGAGAGAGAGAGAGAACCTTGAGTTATAGTTTCGGTTTATCCCATAATTAACATATATATTTTATATTTGAAGCAGCTAGATTAAGATGTAATTAAAATGATTGATACCCGAACGTAGCAAATAATAGAAGAAAGAGAGAGTGTCCTATGAAAAGGGCAATGGAGCAAGAGACTCAAGTAGGGGGTTCACACATCAACTTCATTTATTCATTGACCCTTAATTAATTTTTATATTTCTACATTAATTTATATCTATATGTATATATATATATAGAGAGAGAGAGTTCCAATAAGATTTCTATTTTCCGTGAGAAATGAGAGTAACGAATAAATCAATAAAATTTACGAATAAATCAATATATATAACTCACGAATAACCGTATCCAGTCAATATGATGAAAATCTCGCTCAGAATGCAAATCCAAATTTAACACATTTAGCATTCTCAACGGAACATCTATATATATATATAGAGAGAGAGAGATTTTTTTTTCTATATAATATAAATGATCTACTTAACACTTTCTCCCTATAGTTTATTTATATATAATATAAATGATCAACTAAACACTTTCTTTCTGTAAGAACTAGGTGCCAATTTGTATTGTTGATATTTATTATCTACATTTATACATTATTGTATATATAAAATGCATTAACATATGAAATTAATGCATTATCATATATATAAACGTACACCAATCTTGGTCATTCATTAACTTAATCAAGTCCAGTCAAAATCTTCTAGCTAGTAACTATGAGACAATAATTATAACAATATATAAAATTAGTTTTTATAATATATTAAAAAAATATTGCAAAAAAAGCAGCATTGTAATATATAGCCATTTATTATATAAAGAAACATTATTATATGCATAAAAAATAAATAGTATTCCATCTGAAAGTTAATTCTGACAACCCTTGAAGTCAAGATTTATAGACTAAATTGATCCCTAATTAATAAAATAATGATGGTTTACATCTTAATCAATCCCTATAGACATATATTGATCGAAGCAGAAAAATCAAATTACAAAGAAAACCCTATTATACATTATGGCATTTTGTTTGTTTTACCTACATTATACAACGTGACAAATGCGACCTTTGCGAAGACAAATAAAAATGTGAAAATGAAGGAGCAAGGTTGGTTAATAGTCATATTCATTTTGCTCAGCTCCCTTTTTCTGAAAGTGATATATCAGCCATGAAATTTACAAAAACTACATCCCTCACCTAAAACTAAGTAATCCTACAAATAATGAGTAAATGGAAATGAATAAGTATAGTAAAATTTAATCTTTTTGTTGATGCAAGTATACATAAATATAAATATAACAAGCACAATAACTAAGTAGAGTACTTTTTTTTAGATAAATAAATTTTTTAAAACTCATATGATAGTGGATTCGTACTTGAGACATTTAATTTTAAAATATAATCAATCTATCATTCGCCAACACAATCTCACATTATATGTATATATGTGTTTCTTGTCAACATAATGAACCCTGTTTTTTTTTTTTTAAATAATATTAAAAGGGTATTTTTACTAATTCTAGTAAACTTCATGTGTAAAATATCTTGTTCAGTTCTCAAGTTGTTTTTAGTATGGTGTAATATACCATTTTATAAATTTTAAAGGAAATATATTATTATAGTTAATATTCTAGCTGTTATAAATTTCAACTCGTTAACAAATTAATTTTATAAGTTGAATTTATTATATATCGTCTAATTAAACATCTCTTTTACATGAAAGCAAATTAAAGAAATTGTTTCCAACCTTTGTTTATTACATGTCCAATTAAGTTTCTTAATTTTTCTCTATTCATTTGAGTAAATTAAATAAGTATCATCTATATATATGTATATTTTTTTTTGATAAGAAAAATGGAATTTATTAAAAATCCTTGGGTACCAGCAGTACCACACAAAAACACACAGATGCATCAACTGCACCCAACCCACAATTTCGAAACAAGACAAGAAACCAAAAAGAAAAACTCAATCTCAACCTGTGTGATTGCTCAGCAGACCAAACCCGCATCCAATTGCTGAAAAAATTTTGAACGAAGAGAACCTCCTTCAAGCAATCCCGGTGCACCAACAAGCCTAAAAGTCTTGGCAAAAAAAACATCACAGCTCGACAAAAGTCGAAACCGAACAGCATACCAGGAGTTGATCAGCAAAGTCAGCAAAGCATCAGCAACAACACTACCCCAAGGCCCACATATCAGGATGGATAAGGAGAAATCCAACAGAAAAACTCTGCAAAAGAGCCTCAATTCAAGACATGCCCGATCAAACCTACTTCGCACCACACCTGAAGACTGAGATCCTTCTTTGTAATTTCGAAAACCTTATTCCAGCACCACAATCGGACCTTAATTTCTATGATGATGTCGCGAGAATTCCACTCTTGGCCTTCGAATCTACAGTTATTCCTCTTTCTCCACAAAGTCCAAATAGTGCACACCCAAAGGGAAGCCAACAGTTTCTTAATTATCTTACCACCATGAAGATTTGCCGTCGAAAGAAGGTGTGCCCTGACCTCGTTTGGTCTGGCGGTACTGATCCCTATCCAAGATTGTAGATCATTCCAAACCTCCTCCGTCTTTGAACAAAGCAGGAAAAAATGGTTCGTCGTCTCGCCTTCCGTCTGGCAAGCGTTACATTTGGCTTCTTCTTCACTGAAAATGACTTTCCTCTTCCTCAAATTGTCACATGTGGGCAACCTATTTTTTAAAGCTCTCCATGCAGTTGTTTTTGCTTTTTGGGTCGCACCACATTTCCACGTGATATTGAACGTTTCTTCATCTGTCAGTGTAGTTTCCTCCTTCTTCTTAGCCATGAGAGCTTCATATGCAGCTTTGGTAGTGAAGGTGCAAGCTGTCGGTGTCGACCACTCCCATCCGTCCTCTACACCTGCCACAAGAACGCAAGAATCCACCAACAAAAGAAGGTTGTTAGCTTCCTCCCCTTCCCACTCTCTCAAAACCCTTCTCCATTTCAAATTCCACACCCATCTTCCATTCTCCCAACTTCCCGACTCAGCGATACTAGACTCCTTATTCTCACAGAGATAGAACAATCTTGGGAAAACTGTCTTAAGCGGCTTCCTCCCAACCCAAACATGCGTCCAGAACTTTGTTTCACCCCCGCCCCCGACTTTCCGTCTGCAATTTTCCAGAAACCAATTGTCCATCGACCCCCCTCCCAGCTTAACCACTCTAGCCCACCATCCACACTTATGACTCCTAGAACCCCCCAACTTCAAACCTGACTCCCCCCACTCCAACTCACCATAGATAGATCTGACTATTCTTGCCCACAATGCCTTCCCTCCCCCCTCTAAATATCTCCACAGCCATTTAACCACTAAGACCTCGTTGAACCATTCAAAATTTTTCAACCCCAGTCCCCCTTCAGATTTATTCAAACAGAGTTCTCTCCACTTAACCCACACAATCGAGCTTGATCTCACCCCACCCCCCCAAATAAATTTCCCCAGTAAAGAAATCAAAGATCTCACCGAAGTCTTTGGCATGAGGGAAAAGGAAAGCTGATAGGTTGGGATAGCTTGAAGCACCGCCTTGGCCAACGTCACTCTACCAGCCAAAGAGATTTTCATGTTACTCCATCCATCAATCTTCTTCCTGACTTTGTCAACAATGTAGCTCCAATCAATCACACTCTTAAGGTTGCCACCCACTTTGATACCAAGATACTTAAAAGGTAACACACCAACTGTACACTTCAGTTCCGTTGCCATGGTCTCCAGTTTCCCCTCTTCAATACCGACTCCCATCAAGGAACTTTTGTCATAATTGACCCTCAACCCCGAAATAAGATGAAACAATTCCAAAATGCATTTAATCGCTCCAGCATTGTTTTCGTGTCCACTTAAGACGAAGATCGTATCGTCAGCATATTGCAAGAGGGAGATCTTAACCAACTCTTTTCCAACCAAAGCCGGCTGAACAAGATTCTTATTGACTGCTCTTTCGACTAAGGAATGGAGGCCTTCCGCGATGATGAGGAACAAGAACGGGGATAAAGGGTCCCCCTGTCGGAGGCCCTTTTCCAAAAAGAATTCTCCGGAAGGAGACCCGTTCACCAACACGTTCGCAGAAGCAGTCACGAGGCATCCCCTGATCCACTTCCTCCAAGTGCTATCGAAGTTCATCCTTTCCATCATCACATCCAAGAAATCCCATTCAACCGAGTCATAAGCTTTCGCGAAATCGATTTTGAAAATCATTCTTTCCCCCCTAACTCTTTTTGCTTCGAGAATGGCTTCGTTCAGGATGATGACACCGTCAAGAATAAAACGTCCCCCGACAAAAGCACTTTGGTTTTCGGAGATCACCGATCCAATGACTGAACTAAGTCTGCCAGCTAGAACCTTTGCAATAACTTTGTATAGGCTTCCGATCAACGAAATCGGCCTGTAATTCCCTAGTTCGCTGCATTCCTCTTTTTTCGGGATGAGAATGATGAAGGACGCATTGCACCCCTTCGGAATTCTGCCATTAGCGTGAAATTCCCTCATGACTCTAAGGAGATCCTCTTTAATCGTATCCCATGCTGATTTCCAGAAACTGAAATTAAATCCATCCGGCCCCGGGCTCTTGTTTCCGTCGCAGTTCCAGATTGCTTCTTTAACTTCCTTTTCCGAGAAAGGCCTAATAAGCCATTCTCTATCAACATCGGACAGCTGTCTAGCCGTAAAGTCCGCTGGGATATTCGGCATAACCCTTGCTCTCCTTTGAAAGCTTCTCCTGAAGAACTCTGAGATCTCAGCCTTGATGGTATCCGGGTCTTCCACCCACTGATTCCCAATCTGTAACCCTGTGAGCTCGGCCTTCTTCCTTTTTCCAATAATGACTTTATGAAAGAATTTTGAGTTCAAATCCCCTTCCTTTAGCCACTTTATTTTCGCTTTCTGTTCCAGTAGGCTTTGCTTGTTCCTGGACTGAATGAAGATATTTGCTCTAATTTCATTTCTCCGCGAGATCTCCGAATCCTCAAGGCCAAAGGCGTCATCAATAATGTCCAACCTGTGGAGCTCCTCCTTTAAAGCTTTAATATTGTTCTCAATCATTCCAAACGTGGACAAATTCCATTCTTTCAAAGCCGCTTTTACCGCTTTAAGCTTCTCTTTAAAGACGAAGCATCCCCACCCAGAAATCTGCGTCCCCACCCAGCTCTTTTTAACGACTTGCTGGAATTCCGGATGAGAAGTCCACGCGTTCACGAATCGGAACGGTCTCGGGCCCCACTCCACCGATTCAGTGGAAAGAATGATCGGGCAATGGTCTGACACAGATCTCTGCAGAGCTTTACCGCTGGAGGATGGCCAAACACGCAGCCAACAGTCGTTAACGAGGATTCTGTCGAGCTTACTCTTACAGGCCCCATTCGCTTGATACCAAGTGAACTTTCTTCCCTGAGTCGAAATCTCCGTGAGCTCACTAACTCTAATGAAAGCATCAAAATTCCTCATGTCAGCATTACTCTGGCTGATTCCCCTTCCAATCCTTTCCCTCTCATTCCGGACCGCATTGAAATCACCCATAATACAAAGACAACAATCCATGTACTGCCTAGCAATACCATTAAGAGTATCCCAAAGTATAGTTTTCTCCACAGCAACCAACGGTGCATACACATTGATAAAGCAGTAATTGATATTACCTGGGATCCACCTCCCATTGATAATCACAGCCCCCGGAATGTCCCACTTGCTTGTTGCCGCAAAAACTTCATTGTTCCATGTACACAAAAGTCCGCCGGATCTGCCATCCGCTTCTTTGCTCACCATTTCAGAATTCCTTCCCCCCCACCACTTTAAAGGAGTTAAGTCTTTTGCTCTTTCCACTTTAGTCTCTTGGATAAAACACATGTCAATTTTTTGCTGCGAAATGATATCACTGACATCTCTTTTCTTTGCCTTGCTCCCCAAGCCCCTAATATTATAAGAGAGTATCTTCATGGGTTCACATTGCCATTCGCCCCCAGTCCTGCTCCTTCTCTAACTTGTTCCGAGAATTGTTTGATCATATCAGCTTCCGGGATGTCACACGATAGGCCCACCTTCTTCCCAAAATTCCAGATTTCCTTTCCCACTTCACAGCTGCACTCTACCCTCTCTTCAACTGATACCTCCACCGAATTTTCTAAAGCACCAGCCATTTCATCGGTTGAGGGCTTACCAGTATCAATTTGTGAGATGAAGGAATTCCATCTTCTCCGTTCTAATTTCTTGTTCTGATTCTTTTGGGCCTTTTTAATTTTTTTGGAGAAATTCTTTGAGAATGCCGCCAACTGACCATTGTCCCCCATTTTCTTCTTACCGCGCCTTTGCTTCACCAGATCCCCTTCGCAGTCTTCTTCAGCTACCTCAGAATTCTTGACACCAGAATCATCCTCAATCTCGGTACACGAAATCTCCAAAGCATGCTTCCTTGAAGATATGGGTTCCTGCTCCTTCTCATTGCTCTTATCGACTCTTTCCCTGTTTAGGTCACTCTGATTTTGCTCTTCTTGAAGGACACTCTGATTCTCTCCCAAAAGTGAAGTAGATCGATCTGGGGGGACCAGATCAGAGTGGTTATGGACGCTAAGTCTGCCCAAGGGTTGAGAAATGGGCTGGTGTCGTATTTGGGCCTCAGTCCTATTCTTTTCCAAAGGCAATTCTCCTTCAAGATGGTACATCGGCCCAGTACAGATTGTCTCCTCCACATGTTCGGCCCAATCTGATTCTTGGGCCCACTCGGGGCACGCGTGCTTCGATCCACACTCCGCCGTCCTAGGGTTCTCGGGGACAGGAGCCATGCACTTATTCTGCACCGAAGTCGAAGGGACACGAATCATTGTTGCGCCGGCATTGGTAACTGAAATGTCTCCGACGAATTCACCTTCCTCCGAGATTCCATCTATGTCCGCCTTCGCCGGCGAGTTCGAAATTTTCTCAACCCAAGACCAATCTGATTCGGATTCAGATTCAATCCTCTCGAGAACTCCAACATCTGAAACCTCCTTATTACATCTCATTTCTTCAATGCGAATTCGAAATGTCGCCCCTCCGATTCTACAACACTGAATCCTATCGATTAAATCAAGGCCCGTAGAGATCTGGACGAATCCTTCATCAAACCTTTCTTTGTTCCTCGTTCCGTCGTCAAGCTTCAGCACCCTCCCAAACTTCGCGGAGGCGGTTTCAAAAAACCTAGGGCACCATGCATGCAACGGAACACCACTCCACTTCGTCCACACTACCCGCTGGAGATTGACGTCAATATTTTTCCATGGGTGAGACCAATCAAACCAGAAGGTAGCCCATTCATCGAAATCCACCAAAGCTTCCTTAACTGACTTCTCCCCGCACTTTTGAATGAGGACAAGGTTTCCTCCCATCGACTTAACATTTAACCATCCCGCACACTCACTATTAATCTCGTCTCTGATTTCCTCCCAGACGAATTCCTGTTTAAGGTACCCCGTAAATGCCCCTTGTAGCCATTCCGTCTCCGAATCCGTTGGTTGAAAGTGAAGTTCTTCGTCAAAGACTAGTGTTTCCTTTCCACTTGGAACTCCATCGGCTTTTCCAGCCACCACCTCCTTGAAAGAGACACCTTCTCTTCTTTTTGATCCCTCAAAACATTCATGCATGCCGTTCGAATGTCTTTTCACCCCAACCTTCTTCGGGTTTTGTTGAGTTTCGCCCGCTCTAAATCTGTCAAACCTTGGCCAAAACACCCTAACTTTGAAACTTCCAATCCAAAGCTTGTTCAAATCTGTCAAAAGTCTCTCTTGATCGCTAACCTCTTCAAATCGAACAAACCCGAAAGGCTTCCCTTTCAGATCTCTCTTCTTGGGACAGAAAATGTCAGCAACCTTTAAAATTGTACCGAACTTACGCCTGAGGAAATCGACGCTGCAGTCTTCCGGAATGTTATTAAAGAAGAACGTCGTCATTCTTTTCTGATCCACTGACTTACCACCACTCTTGCCCTGCGTAGAGTTACGGAACCACGGCCTGGAGCCGCTACCAAACCTATCAGCTTTAGCAGTAGAAGGCTTAGGGTTAAACCTATGGCTGGGAAAGTTTATCTGCTTCACCGGTGGTCTCTCGACAAGGGTGACTCCTACCCCTCTCCTCCTCACCTCTCTCCACTCGCTCTCACGCAACATCTTTTTCAGTGTTTATATATGTATATATTGAAGTAGTAGTAGTAGTAGTAGTAGTAGTAGTAGTAGTAGTAATAATAATAATAATAATAATAATAATAATAATAATAATAATAATAATAATAATAATAAAGTGTTTTTTGAAATTAATTATGTAATAAAGTGTTAAAGACTCTAAACATCAATTATGCCTTGTATTCATACCACATTCAAATGGTGATTTTTTTTCATCTAAATTAAACTTTTAGCAAATGCTAAAAAATTGTAAAAAGGAACGAACACTTACACTTATTATTATTATTATTATTATTATTATTATTATTATTATTATTATTATTATTGCGCAAGTTCAATTGAAGTTTATTTATTCCCCACGTTGGTTAGTATCTGCGTGTACCAATGAAAATGATTTCAAAGGTCGGTTATAGAGGTTGCATTGCACATACATGGTAATGCGACTTCTTTCCGCTATAAAATCGTTTGATTAATCGTATTATAGATTTTAAAATATCGCGTATATTTTACGAATTTTGAAACATTGATTCGTGTAAAAAAGAGATTTAGGCTTCGATATCTATCGTTCTTCTTTTTTCAATTTAAAAAATAAAATAATAAAAATAAACCTTGTTTAATTATTTTTTGTTTGAAACCTTAATTTGGTTAACATGAAAGAGAGCACAAAATTGTGAGAAAGAGTATTATAACCTCTATTACCATAATTCAATCTACATGAAAAACTTTAAGAACTAATAAATTATTATTATTATTATTATACCATGAAAAATATATGGTATCTTAATAAACATCGAATATTAAATATTTAATTCGCTCTTTTGAGGCAATAATGATAATTATGATTCCTTCATATATCTACAAAGTCGAAAGGCTAGTAGATTGGAGATTGAGTAATTTGAACTCCATTTTAGCCACACAAAAGGTAAAAAGTTGGAGCCCAACCGAGAAGATCCAATCCTGTTCAAACAAATAATCTCTATTACAAACCTATGGTATCATCAAAGTATATATCCTATATTAATTTCTCATAATTTTAGAACCCGACCGTTGGAGAAATCTCCACCTTTCTCCAACTTTAATCACTACCGCAATCAACTTTGTGAGAAAAAAAGTGGCAATAAACTCCTAAAAATCTCCAAATTTTATTTTAATGAGTTTTTATCTATATATTTACTTATAAACATAAATTGTATTTTAAAAAAAAACTAAACATAAATTATAATTAAACCTTCTAGTTCCAAACAGATTTATAAAAATACATGATTTTAGTAAAGAATTAATGATAAATATAATGCATTCTAAATTCTCTTGAAAAATATCACCCAAAAACTTTTATTGTAACACCTCATGTTCACTGCTCATGTCATCAATGACCATTTCTTATTGTGGCCAGTGCGTGAGGTTCTTAAAATTCGTACTGAAAAGAAATTGCTCAAGTTTTACGGGACGAATGGAGTAGTATTTTCATCGTACATTGCATGATGGCATTATACTTTTTCCGTCACAATTTATTTTCGATTCAATGCTATTGTGATGTCGTAGAAAATAAAAAAGTAGGAAGAGAAGCACAAAGCTATTGTTACTGAGATGACAAAAGAAAAGCAAACAATTGCTGAAAATATAAAAGTAGAAAGAGAAGTGGCTAAATTAAAATAAGAGAACATTGACAACGAAGCGTAGCTTAGTTGGTAAGATATTTTTCCTTCAACTAATACTAATAGGTAAAGGTTCGAGTCACTAAAGGTGAAAATTGAGAACTATTATTGATCATCTTTTTATTTAAAAAAAACATAACTATATGTCTAAAATACATTACAATACAATACCACCAACATAGACAAATATATAATTAAAAGTATAATACTTAACATTACAATACATTCATATCTCTAAAATACATACCACTTAAATATTTTAAAATTTCTAGTTTTTGTACATAACATTTCATGATCGACGTTGAATCCTCTTCATCATCACCACAAATTAAAACTTTCAATCCGGTACTACTTGTACCTCTTGAAAATGCAACCTAAAATTAATCATGACTAGAAACATAATTCTTCAAAAATTTATTTCCAAATTTGACTCAAAATTCCTACTCGAAAATTTAAATAATATCACGAGTTAGTTTTTCCTAATTTGACTCTAAATAATACTCCTAGTATTTATTTACTACCAAGGAGGTCTAGTTCAATTAAAATTTATTTTTTCATAAGAGTTCATTGGTTCAAATTTCATCAATTTTGTGTAGATTATAGTTTCATTTATTGATTTTTTTTATAAAGTTATTGATTTGTGAGTAACTTGGTTATATTTAATTTTGTAATATAATTTTCTTAAAAAAATTGTATTTATTTCATTGTAAACTTGCTCGAAACTTGAAATCTTAAACTTTTATTTTCTAAATTACTCGAAACAAAAGCATTAATTGTACATTTAATCGAAACAGGATCTCAGCGAAAAAGATCCGTTTCTTGACATGGGATCACCCCTTACAAATTAAAGTCTCAAAAAGCTCCTTCCCCAAACGGCCGAGCTGTAGCATTTTAGTAATTTTAATTTTAATTTTAATATGAGAAAAGGATGAGAATTCTTCTCTCACTGTCGTTTATTTTTATCAACACTCTGGTACAGTTAGAACAGAAAGTGACTCAATCGTCCTTCTCCAACACGATAGCGTTGCCCGAGTTATCTTGAATTTAAGGAAACAAAATCAATGGTTGCTGGCAAAGTAAAATCTGTAATGGGCTTGCAGAAATCCGTGGCGCCAACTAAGCAGAAGCCCGACGCCTCCGCCAAACCACCATGGTCAACCACGCCGAGTTCAGCCAAGCCACAGCCGCCGCCGCAGAAGGGATCCGCCGCTCCCTTCTCACGTTACTTCCCACGCGCATCGGCTCAGGTTCAGCCCCGCCCTCCCGACGTCTCCGAACTCCTCCGCCTCGTCGAGGAATTGCGAGAGAGCGAGTCTCGCTTGAAGACCGAACTCTTGGAGCAGAAGCTGGTGAGAGAGTCCGTCGCCATTGTCCCCGTTTTGGAGAGCGTTATCTCCAACAAAGATTCCGAAATCGAACGCTCCAGAAGGAAGATCGGATGCCTGGAAGCCGAGAACGAGAGGCTCAGGAGCGAGAACGAGTTTCTGCATATGGAGCTATCCAAACAGAATCAGATATACGAAGAGAAAATCAGACACATGCAGGAAGAGCTAGCTGATATTAAGATAGCCGTTTCCGAGAGAGAAAGCGACTACGAGGAGTCCTCGTCTTCATCGACCACCGTGAAGCTCAACGACGCCGCCACCAACAATCGTAAATCAAATATACCTACAAAGTGTTTGAGAAAATGCACGGCTCAATTCAGCAGCAAGTACGAAACTGATGCGAGGAAAGACGAAATTTCTGTTGCGACGGAGAGTAACGAAAGGGCGAGGCATCCAACAACGGGAAATTCCGATGAAAATCCAGAAACTTCCGACGTTTTTACGGGGATAAGAGCCCGTGCTCCGCGCGTTCCTAAGCCGCCTCCGCGGCCGTCCGCTTCACTTCTCTCGATGGTTTGTTCATCTTCTCCCAAATTTCTGTCATCCGTCTCGTTGCCTTCTTACGGTTCCTTATCCGATTCAGCGCACCGCGCATTATCGGAGATCTCCAACGGTTCACATCCGCCACCTCCGCCGCCTCCACCGCCTCCTATTAGGGGCTCCGCCCCTCCTCCACCCCCGCCGCTTCCTTCACGGCCAGAGAAAGCCGCCGCTGCACCACCTACTCCTCCTCCTCCTCCGCCTCCTCCAATAAGGGGGTCGACGCCGGCGCCGGCGAAGGTCAGGAGAGTTCCGGAGGTGGCTGAGTTTTACCACTCTCTAATGCGGAGGGATTCCACTTGCCGGAAGGATTCCGCCGCCGGCGATCCACAGGGTGCCGGTGCTACGGCGAAGGACATGATAGGCGAAATCGAGAACCGTTCCGCACATTTACTAGCCGTGAGTTCTGTATTGACTATTTTGGTCAGAGTTTGGGTGGTTATTTACCGCGATTGCCACTCACTTTATGCCCTCTCTGTCACTGAGACTGACCGGTCCCGGTGTCTTTTATGGGTCGCTTTTTCTTGGAATTTCGCCAAACTTCTTACAGGATAAGACTGGGTTTTAGATTCGAGATCAAAATTGGTAGAGCGGAAAGTGTAATAAATTGAACCAAACCACGTGGGCAAAAATGACAATTCATTCCCTCTATTGATTGTGCTCGCCTAGATCAATTCCCATTGCACATTTTTGGTTGGTTTTACAACAAAAATGGAAAAGCTTGTAAATGTGTGTGTGTGGTTTCCACTTTCATATGTTTGTCGTGTATCTGATTTATTACTACCTTGATTACAGATTAAGACTGATATAGAGACTCAAGGGGATTTCATTAGGTTCTTGATTAAAGAAGTTGAGGCTGCTGCATTCACTGATATTGAGGATGTTGTGTCTTTCGTCAAATGGCTTGATGATGAGCTGTCTTACCTGGTATATCCCTTAATTTCTCCTAATGCTTGTTATTTTGTGGTTGGTAATGATTTTCTAATTGGTTTTTGCGAATATGTATTAAGGTGGATGAGAGAGCAGTGTTGAAACACTTTGATTGGCCTGAGAAGAGAGCAGATGCGTTGAGAGAAGCTGCATTCGGTTACTCTGATCTGAAGAAGCTCGAATCTGAAGTCTCCTCGTTTCGCGACGATCCTAGACAACCTTGTGCTCATGCTCTTAAGAAAATACAGTCTTTGTTTGAGAAGTATGAACTCTACCTAAATTATTATCGGAATTTGCCATTAGTAATAAATTAATATGCTCCATTATTTTGTTGCAGATTGGAGCATGCTGTGTACAATTTGTCGAGATTGAGAGAGTCAGCGACGGAGAGATACAAAGGTTTCCACATCCCTGTGAACTGGATGCTTGATTCCGGTTATGTAAGTCAGGTAAAATCTCAGCCTCACAAGTTTTGATGCTTGTTTTGATTTTTTTGACTGTTGATGAGTATAGTTAGTCCAAAGATTCAGCTAAGATTTTGTTTGATATAGTTGTTTATAATGTTGACTTGATTTATGTCAGATCCGATCATCTACCCACCGTGGGCAAGCATAACGTGCCCACCACTGATGTGACAATTTTAATTAGGAAAGAGAATTAATAAATCTTACTCTAATTAAAATTATCTTACTATAATTATAATTGTCACATCATGGTGGGCACATTATGTATGCCCACGGTGGGTAGGTGATCATTTATGTGATTCATGTAGGATTTGTGGTATCTAGGTTTTGTGTTTGTTATGGGATATAGAAATGATTTAATATTTACTACTTTGACTTGTTACAGGGGAGGAGATCTTCTCTAAATGCATCATTTAGACAAGATTTCTCATCCTTCATAAACAGCTGTATTATTTTGCTGAGTTGGTAAAGGTCAACTCCAAACAATTTATACAAACGTTAAGACAAATTCGATAAAAATTGTGCTTAAATTGAATTATAGCCTACATATTTGAAATCTAGAGACTGTTAATCCGTCTAATTAATGGTTCAGATGTCTTGAAACTAACAGCAAGCTCTTTCACTACCATAAACTCATGTGCTCTTGACTTATTCTCCTAACTTATATGCAGTTTTAATCGGGAAAAAACTGACATAACCTTCGTTTGCTAATCTATATTCATCTCTTCAAATGGATTGATTTGCTGGCAAGATCCAAGTTCATTCATTTAGGTGGATTTTAGGAACATGTCTGTGTCAATTAAGGATTAGCAATAACTCACTTTAACTGCGGACATATTGCATGCATTTCACGTGTCTTTGATTGCAATATTTAGTATTTGTTAATTGCAAATTTCTCTGAAACTTCAGCGTTTGTCCTATAAGTAGAATCTACTGATAATTGAAGGATAAACCTGGGAAACCAAATGAGCAATTATCAGTAGTTAAATGAGCCATTTATTACGACTTGGTAATTTAGTATAGGAAGTTCGTTTCGTGGTCCCTCGAGGTCATTTATACAACTGGAAACTTATGGGGAAGCATGCCATACAGAAATTAAAGTTTTGGTAGGTGACAAAGGATGCCTCATTTTGTTATGTCCAACTACTGCATAAGAGGCGCTGGGCATGTGCAGGCTCTCAAATCTCTAAAATGCCTCAATTTTGTCTCTTTTGATTGGAATTATTTTATATTCTCCTTAAGTTGACTTTTAACCTAATCCCTGAAATCTATGTTAACTTAGTATACTTTCTTGCCTGTTTCTATTTGCTATACGACAATGTATCATCGTATTGTTTAATGAAACTTTAGTTGGAGAAGCTTCCTTGCTCTCATTTCTTACCACATTGGACCGTTTTACTGCCCTTGAGTTTTACCATGTTGCGATGGGGAAAATAACAACTGGGTGCTGACCATTGTGATGAAATGTGGGAGCAGATCAAGCTGGCGTCCGTGAAATTAGCGGTGAAGTACATGAAGAGAGTGTCGGGGGAGCTTGAAATGGTCGGTGGTGGCCCCGAAGAAGAGGAGCTTATAGTTCAAGGTGTCAAGTTTGCATTCCGAGTTCATCAGGTGAGTGATGATTCTTGTTTGATTTTTTCTACTTCTTTTCCGAAACTTCATATGTTGCAAAGTGATCAGTTCTGATTCTGATTTTGTGTCTTAGTTTGCGGGTGGCTTTGATGTGGAAACGATGAAGGCTTTTGAGGAGCTGAGAGATAAAGCTCGTCTGTGCAACGTTCAGTGTCAAACGCAGCAGCAACACAAGTATGTTTCGAGGTCGTGTGCGTCTGCTGTGTATCTGTAGGCTGCAGCAAATTCACCTGCAGAAGATGGTAGGCTCTATTTTTGGCTGTAAAATAGGAGTGAAGATAGGCCAAGAATGTGTATATGATTGGCAGCTGCGGCTGCATTGATTTTGTGCAAACTTTTTGCTGTATAAGCTTCAACAATTCAAAATATAACAATTATTTGAATGAAATTTAGGTTGAAGATGAAATCAGTCTGGAGGAAGATGCTGATATGTATGTATGTATGCCTTGTCTGTTCAATTCATTACTTTACAGTTGCTTGTTGAAGTTTTTATTTTCTTTTTCTGGGGGAGATTTCATATTATTTTAGCTTTTATAATTGTTCGTTGTTAAACGCCCATACACATTTAATTTGACTCATTTAGCCTCTAAATTTGATTGTAAATGCATGTTTAGCCCTTTGGAATAAAGTTTGATCATTTTGTCTTGAACTTTAACATAAAAATAATTTGCTTCATGAACTCGGTTACATCATAAACGATGAATCTTTTGCACAGTGAGATGTTGTTTTGTGCACATTTAAAAAACTGTTAAAAGGTTAAAAACAAAGCAGGTGTAGATAGAAAATTGGCAAATGATCATTTTCACACAATTAATATATTTTCCCTTCTACATAAACTTATTTGCTTATGTAATTCTTGGAAATCTATTCTAGATTAAAAAGCCAAGATTGAGTGATAATTTTGTATTTCTTGGAAATCTATTCAAAATAATTTTAAAATTGAGTGAGAATTTTGTAGTTATAAAAAAAATGAAGATTTATTTGTATAATAGTATATTTTTTCTTTTTATTTTCTTATTTTTTTGTTTTATTTCTTTCTAAAATTGTGAAATTCGACTAATTATAAAAATATTGTTTAATTTGCATATCAAATTAAAGATCACGATAAGAGCTTTTATTTGATAGTATAATATTTGATTTAAAATGTAAAAGTTATATTTATTTAAAGGTTAAAATTTTAAAAAATTATCGCCCTCTCTCATTTTTCTAATAAATCTATTGTTTAATTCTTTTTTTATTTTTATTTTTTTTTAACTTTTTTTGCCTTTTCATATCAATTTTTGTTATTTTGAAATTTTCTTTATTTTTTGAATATTTAGCTCAAATATATTCAATTAAAATTAATTTTTTATTATATTTATAAATATAATAATTGAGTTGTCAAATGATGATTTAGAAGGGGAAACAAGTGTAATGAAGTCTAGAACTGTTACAAATATAGACCTATTATTTAACCAATTCAGGCTCAAATTAAAATTGAAGGGAAAAGCGATCACATTTGATGAGTTCCAAAGATATAAATGTATTGTGATTTTTTTTAAGAATTCACGATTATACACATTAAGTTACTTGCATTCTCAGAGGACGATCTTACTAATTAAGCTGCATTTAATCGTTTATTTCCAGCAATTTTTTTTCCTGTTGCAAATAATGACAAAACGAGAAACTAGTAAACTACACTATTTTCTAAACAAGTGTTAGATAATTGAGTCATTTGAAGAGATAATTAAGTCATTTGGAGTATAATTTTGTAAAAAATGAAATGGTTTGAAAGGTATTTATCCATTTTGGAGAAAACACGATTTGCCTGTGCCGAAGGAAGATAAACAAATACTATAAAAGAAAATGGGCAGTCCTTTATTATATGGATAAAAATAGATAAGGGCCATCAGAAAAAAGGCCCATTTGGATTGAGAGATAAGAAACAGCCCAAAACGCTAAAACTTGGAGGAGAGTTCGAGTTTTGAGCCCAATAATTGCGGCGGAGGTCGTCTTCTTCAGATCACAAGGCAATGACGGCTCTCTTGAGTGGTGGAGTCATTGTGAAGCCCCCAATTCTGTTTTCCCCATCAAGATTTGCTTCCTCCAATTTCCTAACCCCTTCCTTTTCGCATAATAAACCGATTAGTGTTTCACGCCCTTTGAAAGTGGTAGTAGCTGCTACTCCCATGGCGAGTGAGCAGAGTTCAGTTGAAGCGGCTACCTCTGTACCCGATTCTTCCATCAAGCTCCTCTTTGTTGAAATGGGAGTCGGCTACGATCAGCATGGGTGCCTCTCTCTCTCTCTCTCTCTCTCGCTTTTATGGTTATGCCAGTGATGCCACGGATTTTCTGATTTTATTTTATATTTTTAACTGAAAACAGGCAGGATATTACATCAGCTGCAATGCGAGCTTGCAGGGATGCCATTTCCTCCAATTCCATTCCCGCTTTCAGAAAAGGTAGCTTGAGTTATTTTTGCTTCATATTCCTCTCTCAATTTTACTTCTTAAATGTCGCTGAAGTTGTTTTCTTTCTTCTTTTTGTTTTCTGTTGATTTTAAAATTGTAATCGTCTTCCCATTTTCAGTTTCTTGTGATGAGTTTAAGTTGACAGTTCAATTTCTGAAACATCTAAAGCCGGGATAGGCATATGGAATGATGATTCGAACTTTCTCCATTAAAAGATTATCACATGAGATGTTTGAACTCTATTTGTAGCTTATTATGCCTCTATTTACAAATATTAGCCCAGTAGATTAAATATGTGTATGCTGCATCACTTTGAAAATTGTTTGCTTGCAAGCAGTTAGGAAATGCTTTTCTTTTCATTCTTATTGACTGATAATTCATTCTCTTACCCGTTTTCATTGTGTGTGCGCGTGGGCTCAGGCTCTATACCTGGTGTTTCATTTGGTGAGATGAAACTACAGATTAAATTGGGAGTCCCTCGACCTCTCCAGCATTTGTTGGATATCAGTAAGGTCAAGTCAGTTTTCCCTTAGTAAGTAACTGCACCTTTTCGATGAACCTGTTGTTTTGTCTATGTACCTGTTTTTGCGCGCGTTTTGATCGTTTATACTTCACCAGTGGAGCAATAACGAACGTTGAAGTTGTGGATGGCGGACTCATATGCTCGAGCGGTGTGGAAGTTGAGGAAATGGGAGATAAGAATGACAGCTGCTACATTGTGAATGCGGCTGTCTATGTTGGTTACTGAGTTGATGTGGGATACAAGGTTTGCTTCTCCTTTCCTTCAAGTTCTAAGTTAGTTATCTCCTACTGATCTACAAGTAGCAATATCTATTGGTGAAGAAAATCTAATTTCAGATGTATTTATGGTGAAGGATGTCAAAAGCATATTTGTTCTTATAGTTCATGTGTGCTTATTCACTATCACAACAGAAGTGGTGCTGCACAGAGAAGTTGGTCTTCAGGCAACATAAAGAGGCTCCATTTTTGTAATAGCTTGCTCTTCACTCTTCACTGTAAGATTAGGTCACTGCATATGTATATGCCGATGCTCTGTTATGAATTGTTGTATTTCTTAGCTATACAATCAGTGTTTGCTACAATAAAATGGTTTATGGTTGCTTTGATAGAACACATCCCAGTTTACACTGATGAATGAACATTAACCAGAAAAAAAAAGAAAAAAAAAAATCACCTTCTCCCTTATTGCTTCAATCAAACTAATCACAATTGGTTCTTCTTGGCCCTAAAACAGAGAAATAAATACAGGCAATTAATTACAGACAAGAAAGGGCATTGCAGGTCACATAACAAGAGCTGCATAGAGCAGCTGGTTCCACGTATCGGGCAAGCCGGGGAGGCACCAATGGCTGCAATCCACCCCGGCATGATCTCCACTATAAGCAGACGGATGAGCGTCCTTCCTCAGCTGAGACAGGAACGTAATGTCCAGCAGATACACGCGTTTCTGCATTCTGCTCAACACTCTGTTCACAACCTCCACCTCCGCTGGCGTCCCCCCCGGATATGTCGACCCCTCCAGAGGCTGCTGCTCCCCGTTGCAATTCTTTGACGCCGCCTTCCAGTCCCTACCTCTGCCAACACAAAAACCGCGACTTCAGTCATAAATTCCCCGAGACGGTGAGGTGAGTAAAAACTTACTGATAGTGAGTGGGAGAGATCCCCTGGAAGAACACTCTAGTCTTGGTGGGATCGACGTTGAGGTCGACCCAGCGTCCCCACGTCGTCAACCCTTTGTAGAAGGCCACGAGGCGGTTCATGTCTTTGGACACGGTGGAGCCGTCTTGCACGTAGTCCCATCTGCAACCAACCACAGACATGTATCATCATGCTTTGGCTTTGCGAGTACGAGGTTATTCACAGGTGTTTAAAACTAGAGTTTCATACGATTGAGCTTTGCCTTTGTGAGTCCACCAATGCCATGTGTTGAAGACTAGCATGTCCATTCCTCTCCACGCATTGCCTTGCTTAATCGAGTCCAACTTCAACACTCTCCCAATCTTCTCTCGCGTGATGTCTACCAAATAGGGTGATCGGTATAGCAGCAGCGTAACTCCATAATCCTGATATTGATTTTGTTTTGTTTTATCCACTTGTTCAGTTTTTTGATTTTTCAACGACGGCAAGAACTCAATAAATCAGAGGGGTTGTATTAAATGATGTTGGACTTAGGCTTGGCAGTGGTGAAATATTTATTGTTATTGCGCTGGAGATTAGGCCACTCTGGCCCATTTGACAGACAATTTCATTTAATTTCTTCAACATATTTAGTTCCATTCAGTTTATGTTTTTACCAAAGTTCTAAGGTGCCACCAAAACTGTTGGAGGAGCTATACATTATTTTATAATTAATTAGAATGATTACTTAGAGAATTAATTTAAGCCCTTTTTTTTTGTAACTAAGCATCAGATTCTACTAACTTGTTAATAGTATATTGTAATTGCAATAATGCTCCACTTCGATTATTGTAGTGTTTGAAGCATCCGTGACAAACTTTCCAACTTTATTAAATTACTCTTTAAACAAAATTAGCCTCGCTAAAGCAAGATGCTAATTAATCACGGTCAAACATTTAAAATAAACAAAATATTTAAAAATCTTATCTGGGGGAGTAGTATCATTCTAACATGGAACATGAAAAACAGAACAACAATTCCAAGAAGAATAAACTATAATTTTTTTCTAGAAAAAGAAAAGAAAAAAGAGAATGATTACTGACCTGGAATGTTAGGGAAGAAAGGGTGTCCTGTCTATCGAAGTTGTATTTAGAATTGGGAGCAGCAGCATGAAGCATACACGCGAGTGACAGCCACTGATTCAAACTCAGTGAGTCGCCCACAAACATAATCTTCTTCCCGCTCCATCTCTTGAGAAAATCCACCCCATTAAACCTGAAATAAATAAATAAATAAATAAATAAAAGAAAAAGATTTGAAATGTGTTGGAAAAAAGATTTTGAAATGTGTATGTACCTGGGGAGGTTGCAGGAGTCGGGCTTCCACGAGAACTTGAGGAACTGCTTATCGGGTCGCCCGTATTTTATGCAGTCGAATTCCGGGTCGATAAACGGGCAGCCCGCGGAGTCGTAGAGCGGGTAAGAAGGATCCGTGACCCATTTTCCTTGAAACAGATTGCAAGAAGTGATTAGCTCTCTGTTTCTGATAGAATTAGTAGTAGTGTTGTTAATTATGAGCTCGGATGCAGTGGGGTGTGGCAGTAGCAAAACGGCCAACACTAAAAACAAGGAGGAGGAGGGCATTGTGTTGTGGGAGAAAGAAAACAAAGTTTTGAGGAAAAAGCTGCATTCAAATCATGTCTGCATTGTTCATACTAATATATATAGAGGTGGGTGGGGGTGGGTGGGGGTGGGGGTGGGTTCACATGGTTTATTTAGCGTAATGCCGAGGAGAAAATCGAGATGGTAATGTGGAAGTGACATGAGTTGGAAATTGTTGGAAGCATTATAGTGAAAAAAAGGTCCAGTGTGGGTGTGGGGGTGTAGATGTGTCTTTTTGTACATATGGTTTTCGTAGACTATTAAAGATTTTTGGAAGGTAATAAGATGTACATACATGTATAAGAAAAAAGTTACTATTTGCTTTTTAAAAAAATGTACCATATAGTTTTATTTTGTGTTTCATTGGCGCGCATGTCACGGGATTTTCAATACTTGTCGATGTAACATTCTATTTCACGTTTGTTTTCTTGGAAGTCGAAGAATTATTAAGAAAGAAATCTAGCTAGGCACCGTCATAATTTCTGAATGTTTGAGTAATTTATAACTTGTTGTTTTCGCGACATCCTTATTTTAGGCAAAATAGTGTTTCTATTTTTTATTTTGTGTTTGTTAGAGAAATATACTCCTATATAGGATCGATAATCACATTTTCCATATTTTAAGTATTTATTTTTAGCCCTTTCGTATGTTTGTAATATGGGGCAGACTTAATTTAATTTTCACTCTTTCTTATTCCCGGAACAAAAGCCATTTCCTACATTCCGAAAATAATTAATGTAATAAATTTTCTTTCGACGAAAAACAGATTTTATTAAGAGCAAATATATGGTAAATGGAAAAGACCTTCCACAAAATCTAGAGGTTCATCTCAAATATATGCATTAGGATATTCGCAAGCGCTCCGAGCTAACTGATGAGCCCCCGCTATGGTCTCGCGTCGGTATAACTAACACGGACATTGGATAAACTCGTAAGAATGTCGCAACAACTTGCAATAAGAGCACCAAACTCGGACTCATATAATTTTATATTCGAGATTAATTTTGTTTTCTGAAGTGAAAAATGGCGAGAACGGCTCAAATTCTGTTTCGATTTTGGTTCAACTTTGTTCATCCCTAATTACAAATATGTATTCCTTCTCATATCATGTTGGACACAAGTGTCCGACATGTTTTCTTGCAGTGAAATAGCTAGCCAAATCCTAAACTTTGAGCATGGATCTACTGCCAAATCTTGGTGTCTTGGACAAAGATACTCTAACTATTATAGATAAATTCATGAAGGTAAAATTGGATATATATTATAAAAATTTGTAAGAAATATATAATGCACGCATTCAGTAGGTACTTAAATTAGTAAAAATGTGAAAATTTATCCGATTCAAGTGTACACTTGTTCGTTAGCTCATCGCCAAAAGACATATTCAAAAGAAAGATTTGTGTGTTGAGGCATTAATTATCACCACGGTTAATAATGCGTGATAGTCATATTATTAAATCATCATCAAACAAAAACACCCAAATGCCAATTAAACTTAAAATCAAATACTTACATTATCCTTACCTTCTTTCCCAGTTTTCTTGATGGTACTCAAGAGTCCAAAAGAAGTTATAACTAAAATTAATTCGAAAATGACCCGGCCGTTACAAAGTTTAATTATTTCTATATCTGTGTGTGAAGCAATGAAAGATTAGAATAATAAACTGGGTGTTAAGGAAGTAATGATTGCCAATTGACAATTTTGATAGCATGGCCCAAACCCACCAAGAATTAGAGACTCGTCGCCACCACTCATATAGTCATAGCACACACATTATTTATATAATATTAATATATATAAACAAATGGGACAAGTTGCAGAAGGAGCTGTAAGCCATTGCATAGTGATTCTGAGAAGAGGAAACAAACTAAGATTGTTCAACAAATGGATTTTCCACTTGTCCAAATATTGTAGTAGCTTCTATCATGGAAAGCCACCATGTGTTCTGTTCCATTCCATTCCATTAATCATCATAAGCTGGGCTCCATTTTTTGCATAATTGTATTTTAATTGCGTGTATGATTTCATTTACGGCAATATATAGCTCCACAAGTATTGATTAGTTATTGCATTTGGATTGGATGACTTGATTATTCCCAGAAAAAGAAAAAAAGTAAGAGTAAGATTTTATTTTTATCCATTTGTTAGAGGGTTGTTTTCCGCTTATGAACGACCAATCATAAAGCAAATCGTAATAATTATTATTTCTTAAATTAACATAAAGAGAAAATCTTAATTAGGAGTTCATTAATATAATACTAGTACTTATGCGCAGAACCTTAATTTTTGTACTAGAAAGAAATCACGTGCCGCAGTAAAAAAAGAATAGTTAAAAATTAGTGTTATTCTTAAAATCTGTCTGCTACAGCCTACATGTTGGTTATACTTTTGATGATTTTTCTTATGCCTGAACTAATTTCCGTTAAAATATTTTCTATTAAGCTAAAATCATGCACATATATATAGATAGATATATATAGAGACAGGAATATTAATAACTAATGAGTAATACTAATGAGTACCACTCATGTTCAACTTCAACGTTTTTTTTTTCTTTTATTGTTTTGTTCTAAATAAATATACTATAAATGGTTATAAACATTATTGATTTTACGAATTACGTAAAAATTAAAACTCGATTTGTTCATTTATTTCCTTTAATTTTTCATTTTATAGGGAAAATGGACAAATCAAGGTTTGATTTTTATGTAATTTGTATAATTTATTATTTTAATAGTAGCTTTTGAAATATTAGAATCAAAATAAATGTATAAAATAAAGGGTAAATATCACTTTTTGTCTCATCATTTTAGCGAATTCTAAAAAATATCTCAACCTAAAAGTATTACCAAAATAATATCCAACCTATCAAAAAAATATTGTTTGTGTCCCATTAAAATTTTTCGATTTCGCAGTGTGGAATGTCTGACATTCTACATCAATCTCTCTCTCTCTCTCTATGTGTGTGTGTGACTCACACAAATTCACACGTACACAAACAATTATTATTATTATTATTATTATTATTATTATTATTATTATTATTATTATTATTATTATTATTATTATTATTATATATATAATTATTAATAAACTTATTATTTTTAAATAATTAATCATAAAATATAATTATCATAAAAAATAGCTATACTTTCACATGTCACAAAAATAACTACTCATATCACTAAATTTAGTGACATGACTTTATTTTTGTGTCATGCACATGTCACAATTTTATTTAGTGATATTTATAAGTGTTGCTATTTGTCAATAATTATGTCACTATTGAAACATTTTGTTATAGTGTATGTCACTACATAAGAAGTGTGTGATGCTACTATATATCAATCCCACTATTAAATTATGATTTTATAGAAGAAAAAAGAAAAGAAAATTTAGACAATTCTCGAAAGCATAAACTCGCTGATTAAGGGTCGAGCCTTATTTAAAAAAATTAGAAAAAATTCAGTGAAAAAATCTTGAAGATAAAAAAGAGTATTTATCTATTATACATCAAAAGCGAAAAAAGCAATATGTGTGCATAATAGATGTGGATGCTTCAACAAACCAAAATAAAAAATAAAAAATAAATAAAAATAAAACAAAGGTTTATTAATGACGTTGTAATCCAATTAGCATTAGTGTGTGGCGTCTTGGCAATTTTAAGTGCTGGCAATTAACAGATCATCGTATATGTGCGGCGGAAAGAAGAATAACAATAAGACCTTAATTAAAGCCAATCAAACAGTGACGTGAACCCTAATTATATTGGGCTTCTATCTCATAAATAGTAACTCTACGGCCATCACAACTCAAACATCATTTATCATGTCGATTTCAGTTAGGATTCCAAATAAGGATTTTGTTTTTCTATTACTTACCTTTATTAACTTTGAAATCATTAGTGGTGTGTATCAAGTCTAATCAATTTCCCAATATGACTTTTTTTACAAGGCAAGGAATACATTTTTGGAGATCTCTTTTAATCATATGCATCAAACTTCTATCCATTATGAGTACTTGGTTGTGTTGGAAATTTTTTTATGCTCTTCATGATTGTGTAAAGCCCAGATTTCAAATAAAAAATAAAAATAAATAAATAAATCCTCAACAGTTAGAGAATTGAATTTGAGTTACTCGTTGTAGGTTGTAGCTGTCCAGTTAATTAAGACAATTAAGTATAAATAAATTAAGGCTGTCCTTTTACACTTACGCCGCCTTCTGCTACTCAATCAAAGCTAAATAAGTTGTCTAAAAGTTTGTAGAAATTTATTAAGTTTTCTAAAACTATACATATAACATGTGCCAATTGCCATCATGAAATTTCCATGCAATTATAATACTTATTAAAAAACGTACAATTATGCTCAATAGCGACGCCAGCAAAATTGACTATTTCAGACTTTTCTTTTTTTCTTTTTTCTTTTTTTCTTTTTTCTTTTTATTTTTCAATGGTTTATATATTATCCATCGCCACCCACCCACAATATACTTTCAATAGAAAAGCAGAACATATTAAATTGAAAATAGGACTTCGTAGCAAATAATATATCTTTATGAAGTGGCTATTTAAAATGATAGACTAGCTAGGACCGCTACGTCAAATTTTGTCGCCGGCGGGTGAAAATTGGCCCCCCTCTCAACTTTTTAAATTTTTTTATTTATTTTCTTAATAAATATGAAAGTTGTGTATCTTGGGTTAATATCACGAAAATACAGCAACTTAGGTCAAAATTCATTTTTGACGTGAACTTTGAAAAGTTTAATCATATACATCAATTTTATTAATTGTTCAATTTTGGCTCCGATGTCATTTCCTCCAATTGAAAAATGACATAGTGTCTACATGGCTGACCGGCACACGCCTTTTACTTCGTCAGAAGACTAATATCTACCTCATCTCGGTCTCTTCTCCTTTAAAGTTTGTGTATTTTCATGAAATCATAGTTAAAATTGAACAACTAATAAAGTTGGTGTATATAATTGACCTTTTCAAAGTTCACATCAAAAATAAATTTTGGCCTAAATTGATGTATTTTCGTGCAATTAATTAACTCTATTTTTAAATAACTTCTATATTTTCACCTTATGATTTTTTATATTATTAAAGAAATATTTTTATGCATTTTAAAATCCTAGCTAGCACTATTAACTCCCTTTTTTTTGACAGAGGGAATTGTGGTTTACACCTAGACTTCCAGTTTTTATAAAAATAAATGGATACCCCTAAATTATAAGACTTGTGATTCACTCTCATGGATTTTGGTGTCTACCTTTTTTAGATCTTTCATGACTGATTACCAATTAAATTTTGCTAAATTATGATGAAATTGTAATTTGAAATTTTGATTAAATTTAGAGTCACTCAGCACCAATCATTTGGAATCAAACTCAACCCCATTACCTACGGTTACGTTTAAAGGGACAAATGAAAGTGGTTAGTTAAGCCATCTAAATTTTTTGTTATAAGGTGAATTTGGCTATATATGGGGTGGGCCAATTTTGAAGCAAGCGGCTGCAACAAGGTACTTTCTGAATCAAAGTATAGTAGTCACACACACACTCCATATATATTTTGTTATTGAGTTTGATTGCAACTATTTGAAAAGTGTGCTCCAACTTGCTGGCAGACGATTTGTGGACCTTGGTGTTTGTGTTATCCAACTTGTGATGATTCCTCAATTACGTGATAATACGACCAGAATATTTCGCTATTATTTCATTATTATTTGGCATGTCGTGACATAGTAGTATAGGTCAACCATAATTGGGGGTGACAAACCAAATTTATTGCATTTGCAGAAATAATGGCAGTTCACGGAATCACATTGGTTTCTGCTGATTTATTAATCCTGCTACGGACTCGATGAATAATCTCGAAATTAATCCTTTTCAAGACTTTCAATGTCTTCGAGCCCACCTCAAAATGGTTAAGCATGTGTGGACGGAATTATTTGCTTCTAATATTAAAAAATTGAAGTAAAGCTTCAGTTTAATGGCGATGTATTATAATAGGACGCACAGGAATTGCTGAATTGGTCATGGAATTGACATGTCTAATGTCTTTTCTTCTCACTCCAAAATCTCGAATTTTTGGTCTTATATTTTACTTGGTCATTGTGAGCCATCTGATATGACATGATTGACATAATTTTAAAAAATATTCATGAGTCAATTTTATTTTATTTTTTGATCAATTTGAGTTTTTCTTATTTTATTTCATGGAAGCATGACATTAAGTAGTCAAAGTTTAGGCTCAATCCAAAGTGAGGCCCATATGAATAGGCCTAGGATCTTAAAGTAGGCCCAATATATTATATTATTCCAAGAAGCCCATTGTACATCGAAAGGCATAACAAAGCCCATGACAATTTTGTTATCTCAAAAAAAGAAAAAGAAAATTGAAGATAAGGCAGCGGAAACCCCTGAATAAGGATAACAAGATCGAAGGCAGGCAGCAGGGAGCGAGAAATCAAGGGGAAGAAATGGCGTCCTGCTTTTCAGTGGGTTCAAGTCTGTGTTACAGAGGGAATAATTTCAGCGCACCTTCAGCTTCACTTTCATTAGGTTCAAGAACAGCTGCTTCTCTTTCAGTGAAGGCGAAACCTAAGGCGCAGATTTGTTCAGGGACGCTCCACTCTGCCTTCACACCCTCCTCTCTTTCTCTCTCTTCCGCATCTTCCTTCTCAGGTTAGTATCTCTTTCTCTCTTCAATCTCGGCAATGCTCGAAGGATTCTTGATTTCTAGCATTTTTCCAAGATTGTTTTTGTTTTTTTTCAGTTTTGTGGAGTAAATTATTTGGTTGATTTTGTTGTGTTGTGGGATTGAGCTGAGAAGCAAATTGAATGCAAATAAATGTTGAGAAGGAGTGTGTTGCAGGTTTGTCATTGGGGTTGTGTTTGAATGGTGCGATTGGGAGGGGAAGTGATAAGAGGCGTGGGCTAGTGGTGAGAGCATCCAAATATTTGCTGTGTCAAACCAAGAGAAACAGATCACGAAAATCGCTGGCTCGAACCCATGGTTTCCGGAAGCGTATGAGCACCACCAGTGGGAGAGCACTCATCAAGCGCCGGCGCGCCAAAGGCCGCTGGAAGCTCTGCACCAAGACCAACCCCAGCAGCGGCAAACGAGCCTGATCTTCAATTATTCCTTGCATTTCGTTTCCATTAGCCTAGTAACTCTGTTTTTGAATGATTTCATGTGATTGTGAAACTTGGGTTGTTAACTGCTTTTTGTGTTAGTAGAATCTACTGGCTATGATACGGCGATTCACCATATTTTGCAATAATAGAGTGTTGATGTTTGTTTCCATCTATATCTTGTTTTCCATCTGTTTCTTGAATGTGTAGTAGACTGGAATGCATCAAAATTCCCCATTTTCAACATTCTAGTTGGTTATGTTTTCTGCAAATAATTTCCTCTTTTAGAATGTTGTGACTTCAATTCTATACACGAATTTAGATTTTGAAGTAAAATCTTGGTTGGCTGTTCCAAATATCACTTCTCATAAACTTTTTCTTTATGAAAATTGAAAGAAAATTTCTCCATCTATAAATGCAATCTGTGTGATATTAATGAAACATAATTGACACTACTATTCAGTTATACAAATAACATTGCTTATAATATACACTATTTAATTATATAAATGATATTATAACATTTTAAAATATTATAATATCATTTTCAATCTTATAGTGTTATTTAAAATATTATAATGTCATTTACAATCTTACAGTATCAATTATAGAAAGTATCATTTATATTTCTAAATAGTGGTAATTATACAATGTCATTTATATTTCTAAATAGTGTCATTTATACAAAGTGTCATTTATATAACAAAATAGCATCATTTACACTATTCGAGTCAGAATGCGAGTTGAAATCAAGATGCAGGTCAATCCGAGTGTACAATACATCTAGATGTACCCAAGACCGCCTCATTAAAAATTTGTATGAAGAAAAAAAAAAGATATACGATCTCAGACTTTCAACGCCAATTTGCAACTATTCCAAGTAAAATCTATTTGATCCATGAACATGCCCAAATAAATAAATATTTAATTCCTATGTGTTTGTACAATCTATTACAATGCATCATCACTACTAAAGCAGAAAAAACGAAATAGAGTATAAATGAGGCAGCCAACAAGGCCGGCCGGACTCCACCTGTACAATAACTTGGGAAGACAGAAATCTTGCAATCATATTTCACCTCCCACTTTTCAAGATTATATCTCATTTAACTTGCCAATCATGATCAAAATTACAAAACATAAATCATGCATTAAGTCCAAAACTTGCTTCTAACAAACCCATAATTGCCAAGATGGATCATATTCTCCACCAAACAGATGGGTAACTAGAAAAAGAATATCCAACAACTATTCACATAACCTATACAATAGTTCCAATTTAACCTAGGTAAGGGGAAAAAAACAGCAAACAAGATTATTTTATTTCTGATGCATAACACCAAACACCTTATATCTAACAGGACAACCAGTTGACATTTTAGACCCACATCATACAAAATAGCAAAACAAGTGTTGGTATTTAAAGCAATAAGGAAAAGGACGATGAATGGAAATAAAAATAAAGCTTCTAATTCGGATGCTCCACACATTTTCAGTTCAAAATTAAATTTCTGAAGACCACAGATGGAAGCATGTAAATGGAAATACAAATCCCAACATAAAGATGCAATCTAATTGCTATTCAAAGGTAGCTAGCCAACACAAGCATGTCAAAAGCTGTTTTTCCATTCAAACTTGATAAAGGATCACCTGAATCTATAAGGACCAGGGAAATAGTAGGCAACATATATAGTAATCTACAGATTAAAAGATCTAGATGTGACCAGTGGGTGTTAATGCCTGGGAAAATGTGCAATATCCTTACAATGAAATCAAATAATATCTTTAGAGAACCCATTTTATTCCATGAAAGACAATTCTAGGAAATCAAACCAAACAAGCAGAAGTTTTCTTAGAGTGTAGGATAAAAATAATGCAAATGGACATATAATGGTAAAGGGAGTGGACTACAGTGCAGTTACATTATACCACGGCCTAACAAAAAAGATAAACAATGGGCTTGGGAATGAAAACAATAGATCAAATCACATGAATGAAAAAAGGATGCCAAATTGCCCTGAAATCTGTGACATAACAGGTAGGCAAGAGCTTCAACAGAAGCCGCAGCATAAAAGCAATTAAAACGTTCATACTGAGAACATAGACAGGGAAGCAACATCCAAATGAATATTGACGGAAGCAACGATTTTACAATGAACTAGAAACAGAAAGGCGAAGGGAGATAAAATCTAAACTCAGCATTAAAGAGCAAACCCAAGTTTAGAACACTTCAGAGCCACTTATCACATAATACACCAAGTCTCAAGTAACAACTTTGAGCTCATTCTAGCACAAATATATAGGCTCATAAATCCACAAGTAGGTTGAGCATCCAAAGATCTACAGCAGTCCATTTATCAACCAAAGATTTCACAGTCGGGAATAACATAATCACCACAACCATTTAAAACATTTGCGTCCAAGAAGCTGTCAAAACACCTGAACACATCAACATGCAAAACTCAATCCATCAATCCAATTGAAGCGCAAGAAATAAAAAAGTCAACAGAGCAATCATAAAGATAAAAATGAGGCATTCATGAACTCAGCAAAATGAGCACATCAATATGAATTACAGGCATATCCCCCAAATCATTAAAAAAGAAAAAGATTGAATGAAATCTGTTTAACCCCATTTTTTCAGGGTTAACAATCAAAATTAATTCCACATAGAAAATCAGAAGCACCCACAGCTCAATTAAAGGGAGCTTGACCCCTTAACTGCCACCCCACCGCACACTAAAGACAAGTAGGAGCATGTCTTTAACAACCGAGATGTATGTGGTATCCTATTTCACTCAGACAATAGCAAAGCTAGGAGTATTGTGTGACTGCAGTCTCCTATGTCAGAATCATATCAAGACATCTAATTCTATGTAAACCAATCAGAGTCAACTGGGATGAGAAATTCCCTTAATCTAATAAACAGGTAATGAATTAGCAATGACACATTTATCTACCACGAAAAAATTATGCAAGTACGTCACAAGTGACTTGAGTAAGTCATCATAAACAATTACCTCAATATGGTGGCATGCCCTGGTAAGCCGGAAGTCTAGGCCCTGGACCTGCAGGGTGGTTTGGCTGGGTCGGATACGCCGATTGGATCCCATAGTTCCCACTATCAGGATAACCGCCAGAGCTCTGCATCCCCAAGCTACTAGGGGGCATTCTGTATCCACCAGCATTACCCATGCCTCCACCAAACTCACCGCCCCCAGCTCCAGCACCACCTACTCCGTCGTACACTGATGCACCACCTCCATATCCACCACCATAACCTTGCCCTCCTGGTCCTCCGGGCCCACCCATTGCAGTGTTGTAACCTACATTCTGATGCACCATTCCAGCCTGCTGTGGTGGCTGAGGCATATTAGGTCCTGGGCCATATCCCATATAACCTCCCATACCATAATTCCGTGCCGGCATACCCATAGGCCCCGAATTCGGCATACCAGGAACCATTCCACCCTGCGGTCCAACATTTGGCTTCTGTTTCTTGTTATCTGTAGCCAACTTACACACAACCTGATGACCATCAATAGTTTTCATGGGGTCTACCAACGATGCCTTCGCACCCTCCTCTGTCTTATAAACGAAAAAGGCAAAACCCTTTGCTTTTCCAGTCTGCTTGTCAAATCCTAATGGTCCTTCCTCGATCTCGCCGTACATCGAAAAATGAGCCAATAATCTCTCGGAGGAAATCTCAAACGGGATATTACCAACATAAATCTTCCTCAATGCTACATCAGAGGAATGAGAATTACCTGAATTGCCGGCGGCGGCAAGCTGCGTCACCGTCATCCGCCCATCAATCTTCTTATTCGCCTCCTTCAAAGCCAATATCGCAGCATCGATGTGCTTAAACGTCACAAACCCATAACCCTTCGATTTCCCAGAATTCTTATCCGTAATGACGATAGAATTCGCTTCATCCAGCTCCCCGTAGGCGGAAAAAACTTGCCGCAATTTCTCTGTCGTGGTCTCCCAACCGAGACCACGGATGAACAGTTTGCGCTGAACGGGATCGGCGTCGGCGACGGCGCGCACAGCCTCCAGAACATCAGGGTGGCGGAGCACGGCGGCGCGTAGAATTGGGAGGAGCTGTTCCTTGGTGAAGGGCTCGAGGATTTTCTCCGCGTCTTCGGGGGCAAGGATGCCCATCGACGACGGCGGCACGACGGCCAAAGGGTTTCCGAGGTCCGCGGTTAAGGGATACGCTCTGCCGTTCTCGTCGGCCTTACGTTTTTTGGTGAGATCCATGGCTAACAAACTAAAAATTGAGTTTACGGAGAGAACCCTAATCGCAGTAGTTTGTGACAAGAAAAAACCCTACTGGTAAGAAGGGGCCGATATATAAGGAGGCTAAACGCGGCGTTTTTGTTTTATCCAAAACTGTTTTATTTCTAAAATTAACCGCCTTACGACGTAGCATGGGCTGTAAAGGAATATTTGGGCCTTTTTTATTAGCCCGAATAATTCCTTAGAAATATGCAAAGGGTGATTCTATTCATAGCCTTCATTTTACTTCTTATAGTCTTCTTTTTAAAATATTAATAATAATTAATTAAAAATTTACTATTTTATCCTATATTTTATAACTTCAAATTAAATTAAATTTTAAATTCTTCATTTCTATTTCTTTTTAGCCACAAATTTTTGAGGTTTCTCTATCGCCTGATTATAGTAATTACTAGTTGTTCATGGTTGAAACCGCCCGTGAAGTCCAACTCCTGGATTTTGCCTGTGAGCACTTGAATTTCATACATGATTTCTGAGAAAATGCAAAGGGGAGAGAGGTTTTTCTCCACAACCATTCCTCGTCTCTCACGTCGCAAATGGTTAACTGAATTTGGACATAAATTCAGAAACTTTTGATTTTCTCTATCCTTTTTCTTTTCAATTCATAGAGAAACTGATGCGCTGCTTTTTTAAATATTTTTTTTAGAAAAACCTAAACCCTTTACAGATAAATGTTTAATTAGCCGTTGTTGATTATTAGCAAATAAAACCCATTTCAAGAATTGAAGCAGTATGGATTTCTTTGTAGATGAATCGCCGGCGGTGAAAGTTCTTGGCCCGTATTTTAAACTCACCGAAGTTCACTTGTGGTCAGCAATATCCTTTCTCTTCTGTGTGTTTTTGTGTGTATAATTACTAGATAATTGCAAAAATTGGAATTGTTTTACTCAACAGGGACAATGGTTCAAGTGAAGTGGCGGAATCATCTTATGCTTTAGAATTCATTGTGAGTTTCGTGTGCTTTTAATTATGTATGAGATTCATCTGCTCGTCGACAAATTCTAGGAGTTTCAACAATGAACAATTAGCAATTACTATAAGAAAATGGGGCTACAAAGAAACCTAAAAAATTTGTGACTAAAAAGAAATTGAAATGATGAATTTAAAATTTAATTTAATTTAGGGCTATAGAATATAGAGTAAAATAGTAAATTTTTAATTAATTATTATTAGTATTTTAAAAAGGGGCTAGAAAGAGTAAAATGGAGGCTATGAATAGAATCACCCATATGCAAATTAATTAGCCTTCACCAAACTGGCCCACTCTCCATCTCTTGGATTAAACAGACCATTAAGGAGCCGTTCGGTTTGAAGGATTAGATAGGATTAGATTATATTAATCTTATTATATCTTGTTCGGTTGGATGGATACGGCCCGTGATTCAATTTTGGGAGAGTGACACATAGGATTAATCTTGGTGTATGAGTCTTGGCTTACCCCTTATGACAAAATTAGTCTTGGGCCAACTCAATCTTAAATAATATCGAGCTAATTTATTCTTGGCGACCGAAGGATTTTCTTTAGACTTTATGTATTTATGTACACACCAAAAAAGTAATTCATTTGGGATTCTATAATTTATCAGCACATTTCATCCTGATTTTCAATTCAAAAGAGTCATAAACAAATAAATATCTTTTGCCGTGTGCCAGGCAAATGGGGTATTGACGCATGAAATGGAACCAGCATCTTTCGATAATATAATTCATAAGAGGAGGCTTAATAATTCGAAGGATTCTCTATAAAACATTCGCGCATACTAAGTTTTTGTTAATAAAAGATATCATGGGTGCGTGTGTGAGAGCATCCGTAACGAAGAGTTCATATGACTCTTAAAAGTGGTCCCCACCTCAAAAGAGTCTCTTCTTCATATCCGAGAGCTTATAGGGGCTCGCTTATATTTTTTAATTCGGCCATGCATTGCACGCGCCCAATTCTCTCTCCTCCTGAGCCTAATGCGCGGAAGAAAGTCGGGAGCGCACCTGTGGGGCGTGGTATTGGGGGTTCGGCCGAGCCTTCTGCGCACCGTTCTGCGAGTTCTCCACTACAAATGCTCTTATATTGGTAGAGTGATCTCAAATTCGAATTCACTGTGACACGATCTTTAAATTTTTTTGATTATAATTCAACAAAATAAATAAATAAAGATATAACATCACCATTGATAAATGTCTACACTCAAGAATGATACATAATGGAACTGATATAATTGAGGTACATCTCACATGTGATGATCACACTTTGCAGAGGAATCGGATTCTACACTTTTTAATCGAATTGGAATGAATGTGCATTGATCATAGACACAAAACACAATCACACAAATCTTCTAAAGTTGTCTTTCTTATGTTCTTGTTTGGCACTGCAGGCTACTTCCTATCCTATGACGATGAACATAACAGCAAATGGCCACAAAATCGATGAAAAAAGAATACACCACAAAAATTATTATTAAAAAAAATTCATCCATGATTTACAATCAGAATCACAAACATGTAATTGCACCAGAGGTGCAAACCACCATTGGTACTCATTCTTTCCTTTGTATGTACCATTTTCCACCAACCCCCCCCCCCCCCCCCACCCCACCTCATAAAAAAAAAGAACATGATCCAATTAGTATGAGTGAGTTTTCTAGTATGGTAAGCTCTTAGAACTGGAGCTAACCACCAACGCCTTGAGGTTGGAAGCATCCCCGTTGGCGCGGCGCGTGATGGTCTCCATGTTCTTATACAAACTCTGCTTCACAATCTTGGTCATCATCCTCTTCCCTTGCTCGGCATCCTTCTCGCTGAGAGGCGATCCCATCGCTATCCTCCCCACCTGCAGGGGCCCCGAATGAGGCCCCATCCTCGTCTGCCGCTCATCCTTGAACCACTGCAGCAGCTTCATAGCTCTCTTCTGCGCCAACGGGCTGCCCAACAACGCCACCTCTAGAAGCACCTGCACGATCCCGGCCTTGGCCATCTTCTGCCTCTGCAGGGAGCTCTGATGAGCCAAGATCATCAAAATGTACGCACACAGCTCCTGGCATTTCGGCTTCTCCTCCCACGTCATGATCTCTATGAGGCCCTCGGGAACCGTAGGGTTCTGCTCCAGCGCCTTCCTCCCGGCTGAGGTCACCACCAAGTTCCCCAAGGTTGCTAGGCTTTTCTCCGCGGTCTCTTTCACAGAGGACAGCTTCGTTAGGCTGGTGACGACCCCGGTTGAGATCAGGATCGGCGCGTTGTCTAGAACTGAAGAGAGGTTGTACAATGTGCTCAAGCAGAGCTCCTCGGTCTCTATGCTTGAACTGGATTCAAGAATGCAGACTGTAGTGGGAATGATTCTTGATGAGTTGAGGGGAAACTGGCTGTTGGCTAGGCCTGATATAGATAGGAGAAGCTCTGCCAATTCTCTCTTGTCTGTTTCCTCTAACGAACTCATATTATTGGGCAATCTTGACAAAATCCCTGCCTCCACCATTAGAGCCTTGTTCCTGAAATAAAAAAGCACAAAAAAAAAACAAGAATTCAGTAAAGGAACAAAGTGTTGCTATTGATCATGTCTTTATCGAGCAAGAATATAAAGGAGCAAGAATTATGCCACTTGTGTGCGTGTGTTGGCCTAGCGGTAAGAGGTTAACGCTCAAGACTTGAAGTCCTAGGTTCAAGCCCTTCGTCATGCGGTCTTTAAAATTTCTTTATTTACTTATATAATTTATCAAAAAAAAATATTATGCACACTTGAAATCTCCTATAGAAAGCGTCGAGTCAAGAGAGGTGCAGTCAGCGCACCAAAAGAGACCACCCACCCCCACTTGGAAGAAAGAGGGATCGAATTATTGGGTTTATTAAGTGATTAAAACGCTATTATCTATATGGGAATATGGAACATATGCTTCATTCCATATTATATGCCAATATGCAAAAAGTTAAGCAAGTGATGTTAGCAAATAGCAACCTACTATCGTTATCTTCAACCTAAGTATATTAATATCTTTTGGGGTCCATCATATCCTTACGCCAAGAACTTCAATTTCCACGTTGTATTATAAGCATAAATCAAGAATTTTCAAGCACTACATACGACTCAACAAAGTCCAAGAAATAATGTTGAGACACCTAACTTTCAATTAACAAATGCACCAAATTCAATCATATATTAAACTTAATTAGACGCCGGCGAAGACTTCGCGAACGAGCAAGAAAGGGCGTTGGCGCGGCCGGGCGACGACGGCCGGTGCCTATGACGCCCACTCCACCCACCCCCCACCTATCAATAATGGCCACTAGGCCTCCATTATGGTTCCATTTTTCCATTTGTGAGTAACATTTTGCCAACTCATTATATTAACTAAGAATAAGTATAGCTTCGGCCCCTCCCGCAATTAAATGTATTCAATCATCCAACTAGATTAGAGACTATATTCTTAATTTCATTTAATTCTTCTACTCCAATTGATGAAACAGTAGTTCTTAGCTCTGTTTTCTTGATCCACCCCCCCCCCCCCAACAAATAATAATAATAATAATAATAATAATAATAATAATAATAATAATAATAATAATAATAATAATAATCAAAATGACTTCCCCCCACTGATCGAATATGGTTTATTGAGGAACCCTAATCAGTTGTAATCAAATTAAGCAAGACTCAAACTGATCATTATCATGCATTTTGATGCTTCAATTCAACAATAAAAATGAGATTAAGCTTACGTGAAAGAGCCATTGGCGAGTTCAATCAGCGCCTGCACAGCCAATCTTTGACGCGCCGCCACCTCCGACCCAACCATGGCGACCAGCGGCGGAATAACGCCAAGCTCCGCCATGGTCCTCCTCCGCTTCACATCTTCCTCCGCCAGCTTCTTCATATCCCTCGCCGCCGCTTCTTTCTCCTCCCAGCTCCCAAAATGAAGCATCTTCACGGATTTTTTCAGCGCCGCCATCCAATTACGATCGCCGTCGCGATCATGATGATCACCTTTGGCTTCTTCACACGTAATCATATCCGTACCTATAGGCTCCGCCGCCACCTCCGCCGGTTTGCAATCTTTGTTGGGCGATTTCAATCGAAGCCGCCGTCGAATGCGAGATAAGAATCTTATGGTGAAGAAACAGTTAGTTAAAGAATCAGAGGGCTCTGGTGCTTGTGGAACTGACATATTTCAACAAACTTTGAGTCGAAATTGTATTTGCCTAACCAATTATTTTAATATTAAAATAATTATTTATGTCTGACTTTGTGTTGAGAGAGAAAGTGAGAGAATCAGACAGATTCAGAAGGAGACTTTGCGAGAAAATACAAAAGAAGCAGATAGCACATGCAGCTTAAGCAATCTGTCTGTTTCGTGGGATGAATGATTTTTATTTATATTTTTGCTACAATTTTCACCAAATTTATACAAAGGGATTATTAAATGGAGGCTTAATAAAAGTTTTTGGAGTTCCCACAAATGCCCATGTGATATCCAGCATTTTACATGGCTGGCGTTTTGGGACACTGAAACTAGTGAGACGTGACCTAATCATTCATAATTTCATCAAGACTCAAAATTAGGGCGAAGCAAAATGTTATTAATGGTTGCAACTCTTTTTCACTCATATAATAAAATAATATACTGATTAATATCGCATAGGTATACCTAACAGATCCTGCTGCCTGTTGGGATTATAATATGATCGCTACCATACTCTAATAATCATCGAATATTATTAATTTTACAAATAAAACATATATAGTGCTTTTACTAGTTAAAATATATTATGAGTAATATTGAACTTGAATCGATGTATTTATATGTTGTGTGTGAGCGTGTGTGTGAATTCCCATAAAATACGATATATCTCTAATTGCTACAGATTTTATGATCTTAATTAATTAAGATTTAATTTGTTTAGATCTTAATTTAAAGCATATAATTCTGAAGCTTCAACATTTATTGCTTGTCGTGGTGATTAGTTTGGATCGTCCAGGTTTCATATTCCACCAAAACCGGTGACTTGTCCAGTTGTCCTCACACATGTAGGCTGACATGGGAAAAAAAATCATTAATTAAGATCTTATAAATATTAGTAGATCTTAGCTATATGGAGTATTTGTTGTATATTTATGGTGGTTTATATGCTGAAACTTTTTTTCTGAATCATGCTGCTTTTCTTATATATGCAATAATATAGAAATGCATAATATATTCATGTGTATATTTTGGATTGGTTATACTATTATATACTGAAACTCTTTTATTAAATATGAAACAATATTTTTTAGAGTTAATATACTACTATACTGTAGCTCATTTTATATAGCAAAACAAAAAAATATTATTCATGAAGATAAAAATTTAAAAATAATACTCCCTCCGTCCCAACTTTTAGTATCCAATTTTCCTTTTTTGGTCATTCCACATTTTAGTATCCATTTTTATTTTTGGTAAAAGTAGGTGGGGCCCTTACTCCACTTTAATTATTTTAACTCTCACATAAAATGTGGGACCCTTATTCCACTCACAACACATCAATCATTTTATTAAAACTCGTGCCGTTCTCAACTGGATACCAAAAGCCGGGACGGAGGGAGTAACATTTTTTTATCATAAATTCATTGATTTACCCTTAATAAATTGTTTAAAAAAATAATTCGGAAAAGAAAATATGACCTAGCTTAAACCCCCACCCAAAAAAAAACATGATCAGCGCCGCGGCCATTTGGTACGACGCAAGCCCCCTTCCCCAAACAAAAAATTTTCCCAAGTTGTCGGCCTCTCCCACGGCCCATACCCGACCTCCCCAATTTCCCCAGCCGTCGTCCTCCCTCGCATCCACGTGAACCTCTGATTTTCTCACCTCCTCGCTGTTATTGTCGTTGCATCCCCCCCCCCCCCCCCTCTCTCTACCTCATAGTTCTTTTTCTCTCTTTCACTGCCTTGCTACCTCAATTCTCTAGCGCCACCATACCTCCCCGCCACCTTTCCACGATTATGACACATTTTTATCGTGCGAAATATATTGTTACACACTTTTATCTATTTACTCCAAAATATCTAATTATGCTATAATTCTATGAGTGTAGTTTTATAAATTCTAACACTTATCTTTTTGCTACCCATATATATTACCATTACTTATAATTAACTAGAGCACTAATTAACTTATAATTAAAAAAGTTTTTATTTGCTCCAATTTGTCGATAAATATGTATATTTTTTTAAAATTTAGACATAACTTTGACGTCTTAATTGAAAGTCATACTCCCATCTCATTTGCTCCAATTTGTCGATAAATATGTATATATATTTTCGTGAAGTAAACGAATTTATAGTTCACATATAGTATTGTCCTTTTCAGAATACCTCATAATGTAGTGCTATTATTATATCATCATTTGTTGCTTCGTATTTGGATTCGAGGAAACAAAATCTAGATATACACTGTCCAGACCAGTTTCCACTTACAACAATTCATACTCAATTTTATTTTATGCCATACTGTGAGATTCATTTATTAGCTAATAAATTTGTATAAAAATTCGCAAGACACGTGTACTACATGTAGTGGTTTGGTCTCCCATATCTAAGATGGAAAAAAACATTTCAAAACCTACCTAAGTTAACGTTCGTCGCTACAAAAAAAAAAATTTATTAATGACATGGGACTTAATAACTAATATTCGTATCATAAAAATTAATAATCTTTAAAAGTGTAACTATTAATGAGTACATCATCAAATATCATTAATTTTTGTGACACATATAATAGTTACCAAACCTCATGTCATTAGTGGATTTTTTTTTTGTAGTGCCTGTAGAATGATTTTTCATTTTCTTTCGCTTGCAATTCTTTTGAGATCATTTGCATTTCAATTTGTAAGTCTCCTAAATTCATCATTAAAAATCCGCTAAAAAAAATTATGTGACATTCATAGTGTTTCACAAGATTGAATAAATTAAAGAGTAAAGAATATTATGTTATGATATGCACAGATTAAACTATTTCACGTCCATTATTCAAAATAAATACTTTATTGAAATCTAATCGAAACGTCATATATTAATGAATGAATTAAACTTTATATCCATTTTTGAATATTTAACTATTGTTACGTGTAGCAACCTCAAGCTGTCCCACATCCCTTCTAGTTGACGTCAATATATTTATGCTAACCCAAAATCCTTCATAATTATCGTTTGCATCCCTCACCACAATTACCAAAAATTTATAATTCTCTCACCAAGTTTGCAAATTTTTGGAACACTGTTCTTTGTGTGTGTGTGTGTGTTTTGGAAAAACAGAAATGGGTGAGGCCTTTTTATGTTAGCAATGAATCTCCATTTTAATTTATAAATACATTAATTAGAATAGAAATATCCGTAGTTTATAGTATAAGTCCCGTACCCATTCCCAAAAGGCAAAAGATGGCAAGTTTTGGCGTGACAACATTACCACCCATGTGGAGTTGCATTAATAAAGAAGTTGCAAAGTTTTTAATGTCAAGTGGCAGCAGTGGTTGATGAGTTAAAACCATGATGTGTTTGGATTGAAATTGGCATATCGATCCATATGTACATGTGTGGAAATTGGAATATGATGCTCCACTCCAATTCTCTACACGTGCAATTCTTGTACAAATCTAACCCTACTCAAATCTCTATATATGTATACAACGTCCACTTCTCAGATGATTTACAACAGACATACATATCTTATAATATAACTAATTAATGACCATGTCTACCTAGCATGTGAGTTCATGATGTTAATTGAGTCCAGGAATTTAATGAAAAAGCCAAGTGAGAGTCTTATAAACTACTGCCCCCTCGGTCCCACTATTGTTGTCTCACTTATCATTTTGGATTGTCTCATTATTATTGTCATAAATTCCATAAAAGGCAACAATCTATTCTTCAAAAGTTGTGGGTTTTACCACTTCTGTGTCCAAAAGTTATGGGACAACAATTGTGGGACGGAGGGAGTATTAATTAATGTTAGAACCGGGTACACGATCGAGATATTACAAAATGAATATTTTGAGATAATACAACTCAAAATAATTGAAAATATTACAAAGAAAATAATTTGAGAAATTACAACTCAAATAATTGTATACAACTGAAATATACTGTATAAATAAATTATACGTATAAAATAAGTCGAGTCGAGATGAATCTCTTCCCGCAAGAAGATTATCGCCCCGGTAGTGCTCTTCGGTTTGGCGTATCTTCCCCAAAGGTAAAACGACTTCGTCTCGTCGGATGTAGCACCACAATCCGGCGAGCTCCGGCGAACTGAATAAGGATCGAAAACTGAGCTAGAGGTTGAGGTGGAATGCAGAATATGTTGTGAGTTGTGAGTTCTCAAAGTCGTTAGTTCTGAGTTGTGAGTTCTAAGTTGTGTGTTATGAGTTCACAACACACCCGTATTTATAGGTGTTAAACCTAGTGTGAACGGCCGGTGTGAACGGCCGGTGTGAACGGAACGTCAGTCAATTCCGGCGGGTGCGGTAGGTGGCCGCAATCGTTGAACGCGGTAGGTGGCCGCAATCGTTGAACTCGGTAGGTGGCCGCAATCGTTGAACGCGGTAGGTGGCCGCAATCGTTGAACGCAGAAGTTGAAACTGATTTTCCCTCTTCAACATCCAAACTTTGACATACAATATCTCACTCACCGGAAATCGGTTTTGAGACTTCAAGTATATCACGTTGATCTACTCGAGATGTAGATTAACATCCAATCATTATTTTAATTAAATAATAAATATTTAATTAAATAAAAATTTTCAGATATGGCATAAAACCATATTTCCAACAATCCCCCACATGAGTGAGAAATCAGTATGCGAATGTATGCAGACACTTAGCTCAGTTCTCTTAAGAAACAACATTGCATTTGGAAAGGTAGCTTGTGGCTTTGAACCTGCCATAGTCAATGTTATCGAGTATACCGGCGGCCTAGTGGATATGGTTCCTTGAACTAGTCCTCCTCGGTGTATACTGAGTCAACAATATTGACACAATATTGCTTCAATCCTTATTCGTTCTCACGTTTGTGTCCATTACAGGCCTTGGAACACCTCTTTGGATTCATAAGTGTTTCAATCGAAGCGGCCCCACTTCACACTTACATAGGTGACTCTTAACTCAAGTATCCTGCTATACTTGTCCTCTTCGAGGAGTTCTAGAGTCATTAAAAGTCAAAGACTTAACCTCACCACGTGCAGGTTTCCGAACACTCACTGTTCTACAAGGAATAGGCAATTCGAGTGTTCAACACACGGATTTTCATAGCTTAGTTGTCCCATTGAACCAAGTTCTTGGGATCCTCCAGTCATCATGGTTGGGTTGCCACTATGATTATCCTTAATTTGTGGACTTCAAACCCATTCCCCCTAACAGTTTATACATCTGATCTCGATGGATACTTTTTGTCAAAGGATCCGCAATGTTATCAATTGATCTTATATAATCAATTGAGATAACTCCACTAGTGATCAAATGTCTCACGGTATTATGACGTCGACGAATATGTCTCGACTTACCGTTATACAAATGATTTTGTGCTCGTCCGATAGCAGCTTGACTATCACAATGAATTATCACGGACGACACAGGTTTCGACCAACATGGAATATCCTCGAGGAAATTTCTAAGCCACTCGGCTTCTTCACCAGCTTTATCCAAAGCTATGAATTCTGATTCCATGGTCGATCTAGCAATACATGTTTGCTTCTTGGATTTCCAAGACACAGCACCACCCCCCACAGTGAATACATAACCGCTCGTTGAAAACGAGTCTTTGGCATCAGATATCCAATTTGCATCACAGTACCCTTCAAGTACAGAGGGTTCCCTAGTATAATGAATCGCATAGTTTTGAGTATATTTCAAATATCTCAAAACCCTTTCAAGAGCTTTCCAATGTTCATTACTAGGGTTAGCTGTAAAGCTGCCCAACTTGTTGACCGAGCATGCTATATCGGGACGAGTGCAATTTGTTAGATACAACAAGCTCCCAATAATCTTCGCATATTCTATCGCGTCAACAGGTTCTCCCTTGTGTACACTCAAATGCACACTAGGTTCCCATGGTGTCTTAGCTATTGGCTTGTCAAAAGCGTTGAATTTCTTTAACACTTTCTCAACGTAGTGAGATTGTGTTATAGTAATACCATCAGGTCTTCTTAGAATTTTAATTCCAAGGATAACATCAGCTAAGCCCATATCTTTCATGCTAAAATTTTTACTTAGCATGCCTTTGGTTTCTTGAATCACTCGGGAATTACTTCCCATGATGAGCATGTCATCTACATAAAGACAAACAATAACATATCCGTTATTAGAATTCTTAATGTAGACACATTTATCGCACTCATTGATTCTGAATCCATTTGACAACATTACACTGTCAAATTTTAAATGCCATTGAAGCGGTGCTTGCTTCAACCCATATAAAGACCTTTGAAGTTTGCATACTTTGTGCTCTTGCCCAGGTACTACAAACCCTTCAGGTTGCTTCATATATATTTCATCTTCCAACTCGCCATACAAGAACGCAGTTTTCACATCCATTTGGTGAATCTCGAGATTGTGCAAGGCAGCAATAGCGAGAAGCATCCGAATAGATGTTAGTCTGGTCACAGGTGAATAGGTATCGAAGAAATCGTACCCTTCTTTCTGCCTGAAACCTTGAACGACAAGTCGGGCTTTGTACTTATCTATAGTACCATCAGATTTGTACTTCTTCTTTAGGATCCATTTGCATCCTAAAGCTTTACTTCCAGGTGGTAGATCCACTAACACCCAAGTATGATTTTGCATAATGGAATCAATCTCAATATCGATGGCTTCTTTCCAGAGAGCTGCATCTGAGCCAGATAAAGCTTCTTTGATCGTCACCGGTTCGTCATCTAGCATCAAGACAACATAATCCGGTCCATAGACATTAGCTTTTCTAACTCGTTCCCCACGTCTTGGTTCTACATCCATAGGTTTAGACCTTGGTCTTTTCCTATTAGGTGGTACAGGATTAGAACCCGTGGCATCATCTACTTTAGTAGAATTACTAGCTACTTCCATAGGTTTAGAACCTGTAGCATTACCATCAACTCCATCATTAGAGTTCGATGTAACTTTATCCTTGTTAGGATAGATATTTTCAAAGAATATAGCATTCCTTGATTCTATCGTTGTCCCAACATGTATATCAGGTATCTCCGATCTGTGCACTATAAAACGATAGGCACTGCTATTAAGTGCATAACCAATGAAGATACAATCCACCGTTTTAGGTCCTATTGTAACTTGCTTTGGTAAAGGCACTTCTACCTTGGCTAAACACCCCCACACTTTGAGGTATTTATACGAAGGTTTCCTTCCTTTCCATAGCTCATAGGGAGTTACATCTTTCCCTTTGAGTGGAATCTTGTTCAAGATATAGTTGGCCGTTAAGACAGCTTCCCCCCACATGTTCTGGGTTAATCCCGAACTAATCAACAAGGCATTCATCATCTCCTTAAGAGTTCGATTCTTGCGTTCAACAACGTCATTAGATTGTGGTGAATAAGGTGCAGTCGTTTGATGTATTATACCACTTTCGTTGCATAATTCAGCAAACGGAGCTACATATTCTCCACCTCTATCACTTCGAACCATCTTAATTCGACATCCAAGTTGATTCTCGGCTTTATTTTTGAAGTTTCTAAAAGCTTCAATAGCCTCATCTTTACTTTTCAATAAGTAAAGGTAACAATACTTTGTGCAATCGTCTATAAAGGTGATAAAGTACTTCTTGCCACCTCTAGTTTGCACGAACTTTAAATCACAAACATCTGTGTGAATAAGTTCCAATGGTTGAGTGCTCCTTTCTACCGATTTAAACGGTAACTTAGTCATTTTGGCTTCAACACAAACTTCACATTTTTCTTGTGAGTTGTATTCATCAACTTTTAGTAAATTCATTTTTACTAATCTCTTTATAGCATTTAGATTAACATGTCCAAGTCTACAATGCCATAAATCAGAACACTCAATCAAGTAAGCAGAAGCAGTTGATGCATCTTTATTGATTTTAGCCTTGGCAGGCTTACAAGCTCTTACTCCAAGTTTGAAGAGTCCTTCGGAGGCATAGCCTTTCCCTAGGAACTTTCCCCACTTGCGTATTACAACATAGTCAGATTTGAAAAACAATTCAAAATCCTTTTTCGTAAGCCTAAAGCCCGAAATTAAATTCTTTCGGACAATTGGAACATGTAATACGTCTTTCAATGTGATCTCCACGCCCGACGTGAGTTGAAGAATCACATCTCCCATGCCAAGGACTTGGGATGTCCGCTCGCTAGCCTCCATTATCGTTTTGTTTTCCACTTCCTTGTAGTTGTGGAACAACTCACGATTTATGCATATATGGACGGTAGCGCCGGTATCCACGAACCAAGCGTTCGGGTTATCCACATGATTCACCTCGGAGATCATGGCAGCAAAGTCATCGTGGTTCCAATCGTCGAAGTCCTTCTCGACGTTGTTCACGTTGCTCTTTGCTTTCTTCCGCTTTGGCTTGCGGCAATCCTTAGCCATGTGACCTTGTTTGTCACAATTATAACATACACCATCAAACTTTGATGGTTGACTACCAACTTGCTTCCCTTTACCCTTATTATTAGGGTTAGGACGACCACGTTTGTTGGAGGGACCGCCTTTCTCGGTGAGATTGGCCTTTGCCTCCATCGGAGCTTTTCCCTTTAGATCACGACTTCTCACGTGATCCTCCATTTGAAGCTTGGATATCAATATCGGCACGGACATCTCCGAGCGCTCATGCTTCAAAAGGTTTTGAAATTTCCTCCAACTAGGAGGTAATTTCTCTATGATGATTGCAACGAGCAATGCATCCGCCAAGGGCATCCCTTCGGCTTGAACCTCATGTGAAAGATTTTGGAAGTCTTCCACTTGGTCCATCAATGGTCGGGAGTCGACCATTTTATATTCCAACCATTTGGCGACTACATACTTGGTAGTATTCGCCTTGTCCACTTGATACTTTAGATCAAGGGCCTCCCACAATTGTTTCGCGGTTTCATGAACCTTGAAAACACGATAGAGCCTTTCGTCCAGAGACATGAGAACGGTGTTACGGCACAAGTAGTCGCCGCGTGTAATACCCCGTTTCCTCGAGCTAAGTTTAAAATAATTTTGAACTTAGATTTAAGATGATTCACGCCGGATTGAGAAAAAGAATTTATTTTTAATTCCAACAAAAGTGATTTACAAAAACATTTGTAAATTTAGTTATTAAATTTATATGCATTGCATATTTATTTAATTTAAACATTCAAGCATTTTTCACGACCTTTAGCAAGATTCGAAAGGAATTCCTTTTATAAATGCACCAAGGATTTAATTACATTCCCATTACAATTTTACTACATCTATTATCCATGCATTATACAATAAAGAAAGTTACATTGGCAGTCATTTATACATAGACATATACACACATTTGTAAGATACAAGTACACCAAATACCAACACCCCTACCCAATTTCCTTTCCACTCACACTTTACACCCTTTCCACCTATCCATTTCCTTTCCAACCACCCTACACTCCACTTGCAGCCCCTTTCTTGCTGTCATAGGAGAAGTAGCTGTCAATCTTCCTCTTTTAATGATTCAAGGCAGCAACTCACTTCACCATTCTTCACTAACTCCACGAGAAGAGCAAGTAGGAGAACTCCATGCATTTTCTGCCATTATTCAAGGTAAATCTTAGCTTCAATTTTTCCCATCCTCTTCATGTTTCACCCTGCATTTGTTGAAGAATACAAATGTATTTCAGAAAAATCCTCATCAGCCATCGTCCCCATCAAAAGCAAGCAAACAACTCAAGAGGAAAACCAACAAGAACAGATCATTTCAAAAGGTTTCATCTTGAACAACTATGCCTATTTCCTTCTACATAGTATTCGCACCGATCATCGCTATGCTACGCATTCAATGCATTATACATATATGTATGTACATAATCATTTCATCATCTTGCATATATGAGATACATGTGTTTTGAATAAGAGCTACTATTTTCGTTTCTAAACAAGGCATAATGTTTTAAAGAAAGAATTTTTATGAGTTTACTTTCAACTATGGGCTGCTGTGTCGAGTTGGGTAAGGAAGAAGAGTTTACCTCGTGTGGCTTAGAGTCGAGAGGTGGAGGGAGGTCAGGACGGCGGCGGCAGTCTGCTCCGTCTACTGCTGTCGCCGGAAGTTTCAGAGAGGGAGAGATGGGCTGGGTACAGCTGAGGGTGTCGGCGATGGTGGCTTGGCTGCTGTCGCCGAAAGGCCGAGAGAGAGGCCGAGGGAGGCGGCGGCGTTCCGTCGTCGCCAAGGAGAAGATCTGAGCGGAGAACGGTGGAGCGGCAGCTTATCGCTGCTACTCGCCGGAATCGGGGAAGAGAGCGGCTTCCGCTGCTCGTTGGCGGAAGTCAGAGAGGAGAGGGCTAGGGCACGGCGGCTCTGCCGCTACCTTCCAACCACGGTGAGAGAGAGATGGACGGAGGCGGTGATCCTCTGTTTTGAACCGAGAGAAGGGAGAACCGAGGGGCAGTGGTTACCGCCGCTTGCTCCGGCGAGCTCCAGCGGCCGTGAAGTCCGAGCAGTTTCGAGGAGAGAGGCGAGCAGTCGTGAGCTTTGAGGGAGAGGGAGAGTTCTGCGGGGGTGTCAGGCGGCAGCGGCGGCGCGGTATCGCCGGCGGTCGCTGCTGCAGCGTGTGTGTGTGTGCGTGGGGAGTGACTGTGAAATAGAGAGAGAGAGACGAAATGGGGGAGAGGGGGCGCAGCTAGGGAGGAAGGAGAAGAAGGGTGGAGAGTTGGGCTAGGTAGGGCTTGAGGTTGGGCCTGATGGGCCGATTTTTAAATTAAATTGACTTGGGCCGTTTTTAATGGAGTGGTTGGGCCGGTTTTTATTTTATTAAACAGTTGGGCCTTTATTTATTTATCAGTTGGGCTGATTAGTTTAATCAACTGGGCCGATTTTTATTTAGTTATTGGGTTGGGGTTATTTATTTCTTTTGTTGGGCTGCATTAAAAAAAAAATGGTTGGCCCTTGTATTTTTTTTTTTTTATTATTTATTTAAATGAGCTATGCAGATTTTATTTAAATGAACTGCACTATTTTAATTAATTAGACTTATTAAGTTTGATTAATTATTTTTTAATTTGCATAATAATATTATATTATTATTATGTGCATATTTTAAGTAAATTACTTATTATATGCTAAACATGACATGATTTGCATTATATTTTGCAATAAGAATAAAAGTATTTAATTGGTTTTAATTATAATTCCAATTATTAAAGAAAGATGAGTAAGAATATTGTTGGTGTTCTTAACTCAAGAGAAATATTTTCAAGTATTTATTTATTAAATTTTGAAAACCCGGCTAAGTGAATCATAGAAAGTTAAGCACTACACCATGACTTAAGATTAAATACAAGGAGACCTATTGAGAATAGATTTCTTGTAGGCTTCGAGCATCAGAAGGATTAGCACTGCTATTCCGATTCAGAGATAAGGTTAAACGACAGGCTTTGCCTATACAGGTGGGCATTACTTTTACTATACGTATATAGAGATCCCCTGCGTGTCGTAGGCCTCTTATACGAATATATGCATGAGATGATTTTAACTGTTAATTTCAGTTTATTATTATGCCCAAATGATAAATGACTCTTATGAAATAAAAATGAAATGTTTATGAAATGAAATGAAATGTTTATGAAATGATTGACTGCCAAAAATGTTTATGTTTTTATATGTATCCTATCTGTGTTGGTTCGCCAACTTTAAAGGAAATCCAATTGGGATCCTATGCTAGACAAAGGTCGCTAGCTAGGGTTAACGTGTACACTCATGGAGACCGCGAGTCGCTTGCGACCGGTCTTGGCGTCCGTGGTAAGGAGGCCTCCTTCCCGGCGCGTGACAGAAAGGAACAGATATGGATCATATGAAGGAAAATGATCGGCCGATCGACTTTATGAAAATGAAAGAAATATTTTAGTAAGCGCAGGTCATTTAAGAAAACCCCTGTGTGTTACTGTTATGGCAGTTCAATTTATATATGTATGCATGTTGTATTTTCGGCTATGCCCACTGAGTATTTTTATACTCAGCCCTGCATGTATTTCTAAATGTGCAGGTTGAGCAGTTGATGGAATGGAATGATGTTGAGCGGGTGTTCCTTTGACATTTCAAGAAATGTAACCTTGAGTATACATCTTCATATGTATATCTCACACGTTTTCCGCTGCAAAACACTTTGATTAGGATAACTTTATGTTATGAAATTGTGACACGTGTTATTGGGTAAACCACTTTAATCAGTTCTCATTTATGTGTATGTTTTATAAGTATCCAAATAATCATATATGATCCTAGCATTTTATCTATGAGTGACATTTCCATATGCTTTAATGTTAAGTAATTGTCCATTTCCATTTCTTATTGTTCACCCCAAGTCATAACCCCTGTTAACCCGTCATTGGGATAGTGGGCTGTGACAGAGTGGTATCAGAGCGGTTCGTTCGCTCTGACCCTAGAAACCTTATTCTAAAGAGTCGAGTCTAGTTTGATTCTTTAGACTTACATGGGTTCATATGGCACCGCTCAACACTCCATTGCATCGTGCTCAATCAAGGAAAGAAGGTAACTGCAGTTTCAACGTTTTAAAGATGTTAATGTTCTAAAATGCTTCATGAATATGTTTATGTGAAGAGCAGGTTATGATGAAATGTTGAATGTTTTGCCTTTCATGGCATATTTTCGCAATCTATGATGTTATGATCAGATGAATGATAGAAAAGTGACATATGTTTTCCCAGAGAACATAGATTGTTATAAGTTGCATGATCACAATTTTAAAAGAACATAGACTACTAGATTAGTAGTATATCTCTACAATCTAGATTCCTAAGGTGATAATGTAGAAGAATGAAAGAGAACTTAGAACGTCTCAGCTCCCTTAAGAAAATGATGGTTCTTTTGAACTACAAAGAGGAATGAAAAGATATGTACGAGGTAAAGGAAAAGCACAGAATGAAAATACGAGACGAATTCAAGGTAAACGTTGCATCAAAGGTTGAACCATAGTCTCTACGTTCGAATGTTCAAGTGCGACGGAACATCGAATCGACTTTTGCTACACGATAGATTTTAAGAATAGTGTGTTTTGCCTGTGTACGTATGTCTGTGTATATATGTCTTAAGAGAGGTTTGGGGTTTGAGATCAATAGGATAGAGAACCTTAAGATAAGTTTAGTTGTCATAATGAGCTTATGTTTTGTTATGTATAGTATGTTCATGGCCCTTCAAGTTCGGGACGATGTTTCTCGTGTGACTGGGAGGTGATGATGTTGGACCTGGCCAGTCCACATGATCCAAATCTCAGTAGACGTCTTTTGGGTTGAAAACCCATGTGTTTCAACTTTCGGTTGAAAAGCCAGATGGGTTCTTACTCGAGGTCATTTTGTTCGACCTAGTAGTTAATCATTTCATACCCTCTGGTCATTCTTTTGATTCTCTTGAACAATTTCTACAACACCTTGTTTTGATGTTGTGTTGAGTTTGAGCCTTGCAACTCGTGAGTTGTCATAATAGATCCCCTTGTTTGATAAGACCAAGAAATGTTAGTCTACCGATATAGTATACTACCCAAACTATGACTTCATATAATTGTGTCTCATTGTGATTGGTTGAGATTAGTTTTTGTCCTATAAATGATATCGACCACTCATTATGATAGAAATTCAGAGTCCAAGCTAAGACCGTAATATAGTGTTCGAGTACGAGGACTTAAGTTAATTGGTCTATGATAGTTTTAAGATAGATTCATAAGAAAGTATTATGCATGTGATAGGTAACAAGAAATGGGTTGATGACCATTTTGGTCTTTGGAAAAAGAATACCCCGTAGATGAGCCCTAGGAATGAGGTAGGAGTAAAATGAACCGCCGAAAAAGGACGAGTGAACTTATTCTCAAGTAAATCTCGTGTATATAAATTGGAATTAGGAATCCAATTGATATGAGGAGAGACCCGAATCTATTCTAAATCGGAAAGTTAAAGTACTAAGGAATAAGTCGATACCCTTAGTAATAGTTCTTTGGAAGCACTATGATCAAGAAAAGGTGATGTGGGAACTCGATTCTAGCATGAATGAGAAGTACCCAGAATTATTTTCTGTGGTACAAATTTCGTGACGAAATTTCTTTTAAAGTGGATAGTATGTCATACCCCGACTTTTAATCCCTGATTAAGGGCTTAATTATTAATAATTAGGATTCGGCATCCATTTATAATAAAAACTGGTTTGATTTATCTGATGTGATTTAATCATTATATATGTGTTTTAATGTGCTTAGTTAAAGGAAAATTTTTATAAATGTGGTGCATAAGTTTTAATTGGTGAGTTAAGTGTATTTATATGAGCCACATGAATTTTAAATTATGCATGAAGTCATGAATTTTATCTAAATTTGATAGTACATGTAACACCCCGTACTTTTCCCTATGTTGTGAGATAGTGTCTTAACACTATTGAGAATACTGAGATGTCAGAGAGATTGACTGTCCTATTAAGAAAATAGGAATAATGAGTTGGAAATAGAGTCGAGAAAGAAAGAGTGAAAAACCTTGATAAAAAAAAAAAAAAAAAAAAAAAAAAAAAAAATCGGTCGGAGAGACGTCTAGTTTGTCTGTGTTTGCCGACTGCTTTGACGTGATATTATGTGAAATTACGTGACTGATTGATTATGTGAGTTTTGTTACGTATGTCATTGTGAGCAAGTTATTATGATTTTTATTTGAGGATATTAGCACTTGGAATTTTAATTAAGTTTCTAAAGCAAGTGTAGTTTATTTTCACCGAGAAATCAAAGAATGCCGGTTAATGAAAATATTTCCAAGCATATATTTTGTTTTAAACTTATTTTTCCTATAAGAGGAACATTATAATTGAGTGAGTGCACTAATATTAGTGCTATAATTATTTTATGTGGTCACATGAATAATTATGTATTGGTATTTTATTAATGAGTACATTTCCATAGTTATTGTGATTTATTTTTAATCACCCTTCTCACACTATTACTTTAATTTCCCTACCATGTGACTAAATACCACAATTTACCAAGTGTAGAAATTATTGAGAGAGTGTAGAGATTAGAGAGATCAAGGCATTAATTGCCAATATTTCCTTAAGATTACAAAATCCTCTTTAAAGATCACAATATCATTTACAATCTTGCAAAATCCTCTCTCACTCCTCACTCATCATTTTCGACCAACACCTCTCTCCCTCTTTCTCTCACTTTCCTCCATTTTCCTCCACTGAAGAGACCTTCGAAGCTTCCAAAAAAAAAAAAAAAAAAAAAAAAAAATTAAATTTACAAAACACCTCAATCCACTCTAAAATCTTCCATAAACACATCCTAGCTACTTATATTCAAGAGAATCATTGAAGAAAGGCTTCCAAGCTAGAGTGAGAAAATATGAGTTTTGGTGAGAAACTTGGGTAAGTGATTCTTATTTTATAGATCTAGATTGTATGATGTTATATGCGAGTATATGATCATGATTGAGCAAGAAAATCACCCAACTTATTTCTATGAAATTTTCGAAAATTAGGGGCTTGAAACCCTACGAAATTTTGTTGTTTGTTTTCTTGAATTGGCTTGAGTTATATGATGATTGATGATTATTGAGTTAATATATATGAATATCTTGATGATTAGCCATGAGATATAGATTTTTCTATTAGGTTAGTTTACCTAAAATTGGGATGTTGAGATCCTATGGATCAATTGATGTATTGATGATGAATTTGAGTTTATGAGATGATCTAGATGATTAATGATGGATGAGATTGAAGCTTGAGGTTGAGAGGTGAAATATGAAAAGTGTTAGTTTGAAGAAGAAGATGACATACATGTGTATCTATATGTGATCTTGTTTTATGATGTTGATTTGTGCTAATTGGTAACCTAGGATGTTAGAACTATGATTTGATCAATAGGTTATACATGATTAGTGATATTTTCAAAAGAGTTTAGTTTAATAAAAAAATTAGGACTTTTGCCTATGTGTTATTTAAGTGAATTTATATATTTAAACACATTATCAATGAAAATCAATTAATTGCTATTTTGAAAATTGTAAATACTAAAATAAAAATTTATATATTTTCAAATTCATGTTTTGTTTATTGAAATTATGTCGTGGATATATATATATATATATATATATATATATATATATATATATAACATGTCTTTCAATTTCGATATTGGTCATGCATCGCACGAGTGGGCGTATACTAGTTGTTGATTATATGTGAAATTGCTTGAGTTTAGATTACTAGGATTTGGGTATTTTTGAATTATGAGATCAATGTTTGGATTAATGATGTCTATATGCTAATTGGACTTTATAAAGGACTATGGCATGATTAAATTGAGAATTTTGAATGAAATGAAAAGTGTTAGTTGAGGAAGAAGATGACATACATGTGTATCTATATGTGTATAATGAGTTATATGATGAATGAGATCATGTTTGAATAATTGAGTAATTTTGTGCATGAAAATGAAAAGAGAATTTTAATGATGCGTTCATTGAAACGTTTTACTAGAGATTTGAGGTTATGATGTAAGAAGAGAGTCAAGATTTGAGTATGATGAGCATTATAATGTGCCTGAATGTTTGTGAGTGTTATATGTGTTTAAAATGAGCTTTGATGAGTTTCCTTGAAGGAATGTTGAGTTGAGTATTTTAAGAGTTTGAGATGAGATTTTGGTGAATTTCGTAGGCCTACTGACCTACTGTGATCGACGGTTTTTCAATGTCAAAAAGCTTTGAAAATTTTATACCAAGTCTCTACATGAGTCTTGAGAACATCGGTAAAATTTCAAGTCATTTGGACTTCGTTTACTATTTTTATAAAATACAAAACCGAAACTGCACATTACTACCGAGAGTTTCAGAGAGCAGGGGAAAGAGTCATTCATTTCAGTAGCTTCCTGTGTGATCTAGCTTTCCAAAATTTTATGGTATTAACCTTATTGTGTTAGCTAGATATCCACAAAATTTGAGCTCAGTTTGACAACATTTACTATTTTTCAAAAATCCAAGTTTTCGATTGCTCAAAACTGCTGAATATGGTAGACTGTAGTAAAACAGTCATATCTCCTACAATACTGGGAGTTTTTGACTCTATTTTTTTTATATGAAAATAGACTCGAAGACCTTTCTTTTGGTATGAGTCTCGAGTCCAGGAGGTGTCGGAGTAAGAACAGGTTAGATTTGAAAGTTGAGTCAGTGTAAAAACAGAGCATGTTTTGATAATGTTTGATTGTGTTTTCTTATGTGCCTTATGTGATTGTGTTGTCTATGTGTTGAATGAGATTAGACGAGCCTTATATGAGAGATAAATCGAGACTTAGTACCATGATTTTCTTGAAACCTATCCTTGAACTTAAGGATTTGAGATGAGTGGAGAATTTATATAGAGATGAGTAAAGAGATAGAATATGAGATAGAGCATGAGTTAAGGCTTTATAAGTATGGATTTTAAAAGGATTAAAATGTTTTAAATCAATTCCTTTTTTAATGGAGTTTAAAATGCTTATTTAAGTCAATTATAAATGAATAATGAGAAATGCGTAAAGAAGTTCGTAAATGAATCGCGGCATGAGATTTTCAATTTCCCTAGTAAACTAGGGAGATATTATGAAGGAACAAGCAATAACGAGATTCTCACCACCGAGTCACTACAACAATTGGAGAAGGAAAAAGTTCACGCACAAACAAGATATGTACATCACCTCAAGATGGAGGTAAAGAAAAAGGAAATGGAAGGAAAGCACTAGAACTAAACTTAAGGTATAATCCAACCCCAAGGCTAGTAGGCTCAAGTTAAGAGAGTGAATGCTTTGGCTAAAGTGCCAGAAGCCACAGCAAGAATAAAGTTGGAACGCCACCACAATGGAAACTTAGAAACCCCCATTAAATAATCATTTGGAAATGAGAAAATGAGTTTACATGGCAGAAGGGAGTGCCATTAATCTTTAAGTGAAAGTTACCAAGATGATGAGAAAAGTTTGATGATTAGAATTTCCTAGTCAAATCTGAGAAGGTGACTTAGGACAAAGGAAACAATTAAGGTAGTTCGCCACTTTACTAAGATGAAGTAGGTGAAAGAATGTTGTTAGGTCCTGAACTGGTCCAACAGATGATTGAAAAAGTCGACCATATCAAGCAAAGAATCAAAGAAACTCAAGATAGACAAAAGTCTTACGCCGATAAACGCCAATCGGAATTAGAATTTAATGTTGGGAATCGAATTTTCCTCAAAGTCTCTCCCTCAAAGGGAGTTATACGTTTCGGGAAATAGGGGCAAGTTACGACCCCGTTATATAGGACCTTTCGAGATCCTAAATAAGTTAGGCCTTTGTAGCCTATAAATTGGCTCTGCCACCAAGCATTGTGGATGTATACAATACGTATAGCACCTCGCAATTAAGAAAGCATGTGATTAAGCAAGATAAAGTAGTCCTAGCCAGGACCTAAGTTGTGATGAGAAATCAGTCCAGATACTTGATCGCAAGATTCAAGTTATACGAGGCAATAATATTGTTCTCGTCATGTAGTGGAACCATCACAGGATGGAAAAGGCCACAAAAGAGATGAATGAAACGAATGACTAGTATCACAAGATAGAATACCAGATATGCAATTCCGAGGACGGAATTTTTATAAGGAGGGAGGGATGTAATACCCCGTTTCCTCGAGCTAAGTTTAAAATAATTTTGAACTTAGATTTAAGATGATTCACGCCGGATTGAGAAAAAGAATTTATTTTTAATTCCAACAAAAGTGATTTACAAAAACATTTGTAAATTTAGTTATTAAATTTATATGCATTGCATATTTATTTAATTTAAACATTCAAGCATTTTTCACGACCTTTAGCAAGATTCGAAAGGAATTCCTTTTATAAATGCACCAAGGATTTAATTACATTCCCATTACAATTTTACTACATCTATTATCCATGCATTATACAATAAAGAAAGTTACATTGGCAGTCATTTATACATAGACATATACACACATTTGTAAGATACAAGTACACCAAATACCAACACCCCTACCCAATTTCCTTTCCACTCACACTTTACACCCTTTCCACCTATCCATTTCCTTTCCAACCACCCTACACTCCACTTGCAGCCCCTTTCTTGCTGTCATAGGAGAAGTAGCTGTCAATCTTCCTCTTTTAATGATTCAAGGCAGCAACTCACTTCACCATTCTTCACTAACTCCACGAGAAGAGCAAGTAGGAGAACTCCATGCATTTTCTGCCATTATTCAAGGTAAATCTTAGCTTCAATTTTTCCCCATCCTCTTCATGTTTCACCCTGCATTTGTTGAAGAATACAAATGTATTTCAGAAAAATCCTCATCAGCCATCGTCCCCATCAAAAGCAAGCAAACAACTCAAGAGGAAAACCAACAAGAACAGATCATTTCAAAAGGTTTCATCTTGAACAACTATGCCTATTTCCTTCTACATAGTATTCGCACCGATCATCGCTATGCTACGCATTCAATGCATTATACATATATGTATGTACATAATCATTTCATCATCTTGCATATATGAGATACATGTGTTTTGAATAAGAGCTACTATTTTCGTTTCTAAACAAGGCATAATGTTTTAAAGAAAGAATTTTTATGAGTTTACTTTCAACTATGGGCTGCTGTGTCGAGTTGGGTAAGGAAGAAGAGTTTACCTCGTGTGGCTTAGAGTCGAGAGGTGGAGGGAGGTCAGGACGGCGGCGGCAGTCTGCTCCGTCTACTGCTGTCGCCGGAAGTTTCAGAGAGGGAGAGATGGGCTGGGTACAGCTGAGGGTGTCGGCGATGGTGGCTTGGCTGCTGTCGCCGAAAGGCCGAGAGAGAGGCCGAGGGAGGCGGCGGCGTTCCGTCGTCGCCAAGGAGGAGATCTGAGCGGAGAACGGTGGAGCGGCAGCTTATCGCTGCTACTCGCCGGAATCGGGGAAGAGAGCGGCTTCCGCTGCTCGTTGGCGGAAGTCAGAGAGGAGAGGGCTAGGGCACGGCGGCTCTGCCGCTACCTTCCAACCACGGTGAGAGAGAGATGGACGGAGGCGGTGATCCTCTGTTTTGAACCGAGAGAAGGGAGAACCGAGGGGCAGTGGTTACCGCCGCTTGCTCCGGCGAGCTCCAGCGGCCGTGAAGTCCGAGCAGTTTCGAGGAGAGAGGCGAGCAGTCGTGAGCTTTGAGGGAGAGGGAGAGTTCTGCGGGGGTGTCAGGCGGCAGCGGCGGCGCGGTATCGCCGGCGGTCGCTGCTGCAGCGTGTGTGTGTGTGCGTGGGGAGTGACTGTGAAATAGAGAGAGAGAGACGAAATGGGGGAGAGGGGGCGCAGCTAGGGAGGAAGGAGAAGAAGGGTGGAGAGTTGGGCTAGGTAGGGCTTGAGGGACTTGGGCCGAGTATTGGGCCTATTTTTAAATAGTTTTGGGCTGCGATTTTTTTTAAAAGCTTGGGCCGATTTTTTTAATTTTATTTAGCTGGGCCCGATTCATTTTATTCAGTTTGGGCCATTCCTATTTTATTGAGTTGGGCCTCATCTTTTAAATTTATATGGACTATTATTTATTTAAGCATGGGCTCTATTTCATCTATATAAATGGCTTCCCTATTTTATTAATTAGACTATTAATTAGTTTGATTAATTATTTTTAAAGACTTTGGATTGCCTTCAATTAATTAAATTGGGCTTTCTTATTTTTAATTAATTGAACTATTACTAGTTTGATTAATTTATTTAAAGGATAATTTTCATAATAATATCATATTATTATGTGCATATTTTAAGTAAATTACTTATTATATGCTAAGCATGACATGAAATTGCATTTTTACTTGCAATAAAAGTATTTAATTGGTTTTAATTATAATTCCAATTTTAAGAAAAGCGAGTAAGGATATTGTTGGTGTCCTTAACTCAAGAATTTAGTTTTCAATTATTTATTCATTAAATTTTGAAAACCCGGCTAAGTGAATCATAGAATGTTAAGCACTACACCATGACTTAAGATTAGATTCAAGGAGACCTATTAAGAATAGAATTTCTTGTAGGCTTTGTGGACCAGAAGGGATTAGCACTGCTTTCCCAAGATCAGAGTTATGTGATTATGATCTTCAGGCTTTGCCTATCCAGGTGGGCATTACTTTTACTATACGTATATAGAGATCCCCTGCATGTCGTAGGCCTCTTATACGAATATATGCATGAGATGATTTTTAACTGTTAATTTCAGTTTATTATTATGCCCAAATGATAAATGACTCTTATGAAATGAAAATGAAATGTTTATGAAATGAAATGAAATGTTTATGAAATGATTGACTGCCAAAAATGTTTATGTTTTTATATGTATCCTATCTGTGTTGGTTCGCCAACTTTAAAGGAAATCCAATTGGGATCCTATGCTAGACAAAGGTCGCTAGCTAGGGTTAACGTGTACACTCATGGAGACCGCGAGTCGCTTGCGACCGGTCTTGGCGTCCGTGGTAAGGAGGCCTCCTTCCCGGCGCGTGACAGAAAGGAACAGATATGGATCATATGAAGGAAAATGATCGGCCGATCGACTTTATGAAAATGAAAGAAATATTTTAGTAAGCGCAGGTCATTTAAGAAAACACCTGTGTGTTACTGTTATGGCAGTTCAATTTATATATGTATGCATGTTGTATTTTCGGCTATGCCCACTGAGTATTTTTATACTCAGCCCTGCATGTATTTCTAAATGTGCAGGTTGAGCAGTTGATGGAATGGAATGATGTTGAGCGGGTGTTCCTTTGACATTTCAAGAAATGTAACCTTGAGTATACATCTTCATATGTATATCTCACACGTTTTCCGCTGCAAAACACTTTGATTAGGATAACTTTATGTTATGAAATTGTGACACGTGTTATTGGGTAACCCACCTTAATCAGTTCTCATTTATGTGTATGTTTTATAAGTATCCAAATAATCATATATGATCCTAGCATTTTATCTATGAGTGACATTTCCATATGCTTTAATGTTAAGTAATTGTCCATTTCCATTTCTTATTGTTCACCCCAAGTCATAACCCCTGTTAACCCGTCATTGGGATAGTGGGCTGTGACAGTTTTGCTATCTAAATCAGTGGTTTGTTAATATGGTGGTCGTAATCGATTAGAGTATTATAAAACTTAATATAATCTTGATAAAATAAATCTTATTTTATCGTTTTAATGTTTCTGATTTTATTTGAATTATTTTCTAACCCGTACGATGAAGTGAGTTTCGTCCATCATGATTCACAAAATTGTTTGTGAGGCGCGCCTGGGTGTGAGTAGGCTTGTCGATCAGCTCGAATTCGATTACCCGAAAGCCGATTTTCGTCTATTTTCAATAATCATTCCCGAAGTGATTTAGATGTTTGTTTACTCAATAATTGATTCGGTTCTTTGGGTATCCAAACACTCATTTAAAAAATAAAATTCTCATAAATTGATCATTTCGAACCCAGGTCTCTAACAAATTGAAGGAGCAATTTATCCACTAAAACAAGACTCGTTCTTGTTTTTTAAATACTACATGATTTAATTTAATTTTAACTAAATATCAATTTAAAAAAATAATTGTAGTTAAAATATACACATTAAATTATTGATTAAATAAAAATCAATTATTCAGTTAACCCGAATCGATTATCGGGTTAACCGATACTCGAAATTTTTAAAAACCTAACAACTGAAATTGATCCAATAATCGAAAAAATCGAGTATTGAATAATAAACTCGAATGGTTGATTCGATATCGAGTTATCCAATACTCGATATCTGTTTAGACAGCCCTAGCCTCCTAGGTGTGAGGCACCACTCGAAAGCGCACTTGAGACGATCTCACATGTTGCGAATGAGTGACACTTTGTAAAAGTATTATAATTTTTCTTT